>NW_015505500.1:479149-485443 GCF_001515645.1 Sinocyclocheilus grahami
CACACACACACACACACACACACACACACACACACACGCACGCCCTCTTCTCCTGCATCCACCACCAACAGGTTTGTTGTAGAACACCACTCCTCCACAGTCAATAACCTTGGAGCTCATAAGTGTTGGCATAATTTTCTCATTTTAATTCTGGTTCATTTTCTATGCTTCATGCAAGTAAACTGTTGCTATGTTTGCTACTGTACCTTTAGGGATCGGTTCTGGTTTTGGTGCTTTTTCGGCAGTTTCCACTTCCTCTACGCTTTCATCCTTTTCATCTTTCTCCTCTTCTTTCAGGGTTGTTATGTCTTTGAATAAACAAGCAAACATATTTATAAGGCTCGCCGGATAGTCTTTACAACTTTAAGTAACCAGTAACAATTTATTTTCCTTTGACCTGTTATTCTTGAACGCTGCCAAGCGTTTTTGGCAGAAGCTAAAATTTTCCATTGTTGGTGGCTAGATTGCATTAGCGTTTGACAAAGAGATATAATCAGATGTAATTTACATACAGAACCATTCTTTTCAATTATTCTCTTGAGACATGATCATTCAGACTTCATTAGCAACATCAGTTAGGAGCTGGAACAGGTGGTTTAGCTTTGCGCAAAGTGAATTAGCAAGTCAGCTAAATTAAGTTAGCAAGGTAAAGTCAAGCTGCCCTATGTTTAACTACCATTAGTAAAAAGCAAAAGGTATAAGCAGTATACATAAAACTTACGAATAGCTTCATGTGCTGCTGCTACTAAGACAATGATTATGACCACTAATTCTAACTTTTTACTCATTCTAGCCATAATAACCTATTTTGAGCTTCTCTCATTTGGAAGTTCATCTTCATTTGGCTTAACCCAGTGTTTTCCTTGATCATCCAGAACTCTGATGCCCTTGAATGACCCCTTTGGAGACAAGTGTTTGGTGACAGCTGACTTGAAAGCAGTCTCTCATGGATTCTAACCGTTTCACTGGCAGCTGAGCAGCAAAGCACCAGCTGCTGTTCTTTGATCCGCCCAGCATGAATTAAACTTCAATCAGAAACTCAAATGGGGTCCTTTCCTACCAGCATATTTGGATATGTATAGTAGCAAACTTCGACTAAACTATTTTTGTGTGATAGCAATGGCTAAATGGTTCAAGGCTTTGGTTAAAATCTAGAAAACCTACAGGTAGTACATTTGAGTTTTTATAAAGTTTTCAAAATGAAATTACAGACTGATATAACAGTTCCAGATTTATAAAGAATTCCAATTTTCACTTCTTATATGGTTTCCTAACAGTTCCTGTTCTTTTAGTACTTTTAAGGAATAAATAAATGCATAAATAAAATCCAATAAATGGCTTTAAATGTATAATAAAACAATAAAATGTAAACACACAGAATGTGTTAAAATATTTAATTGATTATTTTATATAATACTAATGACAAAACGCAATAAATTTACCAAAAAGTGTTGACGTATTAGAGGAATTCGCTCGGGAATCAGATTACATTGGTTGCGTTGAATGTTTTTGATTCACTAGAAAGAATTAGTCTCAGAGTGAATCATTGAAGAATCGGACTACACTAGTAGCGCTGTATTCTTCTGAATCACTAAAAAGAACTGACTCATCGAGTCACTCCATTGAAATCGGATTAAGTTGGGTTGTATCATGTGTTTGATTCACTAAAAAGAACCGTTTCAGAGTGATTCGTTTGGGAATCGGACTACACTTGTTGCGCTCTGTTTTTGGTTCACAAAAAAGAATAGACTCCGAGTCATTCCTTCGGAAATCGGACTACACTGTATGTTTTTGATTCACTAAAAAGGACCAGTTAATAAAAGTTGTTTGGGAGTCAGACTACATTGGTTATGCTGGTCATTTCACAATGTAGATTCAGTGACGGTGCTGCAGAACTACTGAATAAGTCCAGGAAACTCTGCAACAATATTTTATGTTACCCTGATGAATCAGCAGAAGAATGCATGTGTGAAAACTTTTTTTTTTTTTTTTTTAATTACTGGCTACATTGTTTTGACATGGACACATTAAAAAGATTTGCAAAAACAAACAAATAAAACAAAACAAAAATGTACTGTATCTTTTAGAGTCAAAAACCAAATAATCTTGGTACCTTTCTCACGTGAAGAGCCATCATCTTCATCAGCCACCACTGTTGTCTCATCTCCACCTGGTTCGGAACTAACTACAGGTGTTGTTACTATAATATCATCATCATCTTCCTCATCCTCACCCCTTATCTGTTCCTCTCCCTCCTCTTTTCCCTCTTCCTCCTGCTCCTCCTTATCTGCAACATCATCAGCTAGCTCAGGCTTTTCAATAACACCCTCACCCTCACCCTCACTTGTTATATGTTTTTCAGAGTCAGCGTCTTTCAGTCCAGCACCAGTCTCATCTTTAAGACTGTCTTCTGTAACCTCACCATGATCCTCAGCTAGATCTTTTGCTATCTTATCATCATGGTCATCATATGGGATATCAGTTGCGGCTAAGCCATCTTGTGAGTCAGCTAAATCAGCTACTGCATCATCAGCTTTAGCAGCACTCTCCTCTATGGTTGTTAATAGCTCTGAATCACCATCAGCTTTAAGAAGTATAGGTTCCTCACCAGTTTCTTGTGCTTCAACATCAGTGACTGTAGCACCAGCATCAGCTATGATACCAAGAGAAATGACGATATCAGCCTCTTTCTCCTCACTTTGGTCATCTTTTTGGTCATCATCAGTAATGTCATCTACTTCTTCTTTTTTCTCTTTATTATCAGCAGGAGTATCTTCTTTTCCATCTTCGTCCTCAGGTGGTTCTTTAACTACATCAATTTTATCCTCCTCCTCCTCTTCTTCAGCTGCCTCAGCTTCTTTAGAAGTGACTTGTTCTTCTTTCACCTCATAAGGTTCAGCAGGGATTGAAGTATCTTCCCTTTCGACAGCAGGAGCAGCAGCAGCTTCCTCTTCCTCCTTACCTTTTTCCACAGTTTCTTCTGCTGCTGCTTCCTCCTCTTCATCTTCTGCTTCTTCCTCAGCATCAGCTTCCATTTTTTCATTTTCTTCAGCCTCCTCCTCCACAGCTTCCTCTGCTGCTGCTGCTTCCTCCTCCTCTTCCTCCTCAGCATCTGCCTTCTCTTCCTCCTTTTCTTCAGCCTCCTCTTCTTTTCCCTCCTCCACCACAGCTTCCTCTGCTGCTTCCTCCTCCTCTTCCTCCTCAGCATCTGCCTTCTCTTCCTCCTTTTCTTCAGCCTCCTCTTCTTTTCCCTCCTCCACCACAGCTTCCTCTGCTGCTTCCTCCTCCTCTTCCTCCTCAGCATCTGCCTTCTCTTCCTCCTTTTCTTCAGCCTCCTCTTCTTTTCCCTCCTCCACCACAGCTTCCTCTGCTGCTTCCTCCTCCTCTTCCTCCTCAGCATCTGCCTTCTCTTCCTCCTTTTCTTCAGCCTCCTCTTCTTTACTCTCCTCCTCCACAGCTTCCTTTGCTGCTGCTTCCTCCTCCTCAGCATCTGCCTTCTCTTCTTCTTCCTCCTCCTCTTCTTCTTCTTCATCCTCTTCTTCCTCCTCCTCGATCTCATCACCATCTTCTTCCTCTTCTTCTTCTTCATCTTCGTCCTCATACTCTTCGTCTTCTTCTTCCTCCTCCTCCTCTTCTTCAGCAAGCCCCTCATCTTCCTCCTCCTCGTCCTCTTCCTCCTCATACTCCCCTTCTTCTTCTAACATCTCCTTGGCCCGTATCTCTGCAACTATATCATTAGGTTTTCAGAAATATCAGTGAAGCTGTAAGAATGTATGGGGTTCAAACCAAAAGCCCCACAGTATTTGCCAGAAGCAAAATAATATTTGGCTAGACATACACAATCCAATGCATAACATATCAGATTTATATGATGCATATTATGTGTTTTACTAGTTGAATACTCAGAAGACATGCACACAGTTACATCTTTTAAAAAATGAATGTGCAAATGTTGATGGATAAAGGAATACATTGCTTGGCTTGATGAGACCTCTTAGTCAATTTATGTTAAAGTTGGCATTGAAACTGAAATTGTGATCATCTTTTTTCCCCTATTGTGACATGTGACAGTTTTGAATTCATAGTAACTTTAAGCCAACTGAGGTGATTACGTATTTTTGTACACCAACCCAGAGGTTAGCATCACACTGGTTCCCTTGTCATTGGCTTTTGGATTATTGCAGAAAATAAGCTCTATGACCAACAAAGTTTATGATTCTTACACATTATGTTCTTACACATTTTGATAATCTTCAAAAATGAACACAACTAATTTTTTAATACAATCGGCAAATGTAAAAAGCCAAATGTAAGCTATAAACAAACTATACCATGGTTGCATGACTTCAACGTCACCACCATTAAGTTTCTGGCAGCTCTTTTAGTCTTTATATAAAAAAAACATTTTCTCTGAAAGTTATGAACACAATGAAGCTGTAAAAGCGGACTAGTGAATGGATGTTTTTTTTTTCTGTTCGGCCTAATGTTCCTGACAACCTTTGTAGTTCCATTCAGCCAGTGGTTAACAACTGCCTTTTTCAAGACAAGTAAAAGCTTCAAAAAAATCATATGGGGGTCTTACTGATGTGTTTTACGTCATAGAATAAAACGTTAAAATGAGTTTGTTGCGCTTGTGTTAACCACAGACCTTATTTCAGGCATTTAACCAAACATCCATTCAGAAATCCCATTGACTTCAGGTTGATTGAATGCAGAAGGTTTAAAATACTAACTGGTTTCCAGGTTTTAGTCCACAAAAATACATAATACGTGGTTATTTAAATAAATATGTCCCACCCTAATTTCCTCTTTCCACACAGGAAGGAAAACAGCAGTCTTAAACCATGTCAATGCATCTTTAAGAGGTTCTTTGAGCATTGTACAATAAAATGCATCGCAAAGGGCAGTTCACAGCATCTAAAATTACTGTGTGACTGCAGGGCGTATACTATCCACTTAGAACAATAATTACGGTTTATCATACTCCTCCAGTGACAGTGCCTATACGTCTAAGGAGTGCACAGCTAATTTCCTGGTCTCTTAGGTGCCCCTATGTCAGCAATTATAGACTGTACCTTTAAAGCAAAACCAGGCCACACAAATTTATGAGTTCCCTTAAGTGTTAATATGACAAATGACAGCAAATGTGTTGCCCATATAATCAAATACAGACTTTTATTATACATATGTGAGACTATTTTTATTCACAAACATTTGCATTAGCTGAAACTGATAATGTTGTTTAGATGCTTTCTGCATTAGCTTTACCATTTAGAGACGGCTTAATGATAATTTCATGAAGATGTTAATGGACAAATACATGCAGCTTTATGGAACACTGATTAGCATGGGGAGCATAATTAGGGTGTGTGAAAACAAAGGGAAAAGATTATGAATGGCACCAAATGTAACAACACAATCAATGACAGCATAATGCCCATTCTCCATAAAATACTCTAATGCTTGCCCTCCTAATGCAACTGTAATATAAATGTGTTAATTACAGACTCAAGCAAACTGTTATCTGTTATGCTGATGGTTTATGTATTCTCTAATGAATGCAATCTCATCAAGTGCTCTTCAAGACACAAACCTTTTTTCCTCGGTGGCAAGAATTCTCCTAGAGGAGAGAGACACAGAACATAAGAACAACTGATTAAATTAGGTAGTTAATGTGAGGTTTAATGCATGGTATAAAAATGCAGTTGTTTATGCGGCACAGTGTCTCTAAGTCAGAGATGTTAGGAACCAAAAACCAGGGCCTGCAAGCCAAAGTTGGCCCATGGTGACCTTTGATTTGGCCCGCCATGACATATCACAAGAGATGGGGAAAATAATAGAAACATTTTTTGTTTATTTAATAATTTTTAATTATTTTGTTTTAATGATTTTGCATTGAAATGTAAAAAAAGATTTGAAAAATCGTTTAAAAATAAAAATTTTTTTTTTAAAATTTAGTTTAATTATTATTTTTATTTTATTTAATACATTTTATTAATGTAGTTGGATATAATGCAGAATTTACTTTTTTTCAGAATTATAATTTCAGAAATTTTTGGCCTTTATTTAAGTTTTTGTTTTATTGATTTTTGGCACTTCATACAGTTTGTGCAACTCTACCTCAGGTCCACTTGTTTAATAGTGTAAAAATGTTGCTTTTCTTCTTTCTTATGCCACTGAGACATACTTTAAAACGTGATACTAACTTACTAATGTAAATAAAGGGGTCATATGATGCGATTTCAATTTTTCCTTTCCTTTGGAGTGTTACAAGCTCTTGGTGCATAAAGAAGA
>NW_015505500.1:486193-488049 GCF_001515645.1 Sinocyclocheilus grahami
AAGACAGTATACGTCATTATAATCCGTAATTATGTCCCCACTGGACAATAAAAATGCCTCGTTTATAATGGGTTTGAATGTTTTTGAATCGTCGCTCCGGGACACGGCCTGACAGTATGGTAAGGGGCGTAACATTTCCATCACACGCTTGAGGTATTCGCCCAATCCCAACGCACTGGATAGCTGGCCAATCACAGCACACCTTGCTTTTCAGACTGATGAGCTTTGTAAAAATCGACACGTTTCAGAAAGGCGGGGCATAGAGGAGAAACAATAATGTACAGTATGTGGAAAATGTTTTAACCTTAAACCGCATAAACACATTTCATTACACCAAACAATGTTCTTTTTAGCAACATCATGTGACCCCTTTAAACATAATTAATAATAACATAATTAAAGGGATAGGGAACATTCTTCCATCATTTACCCACCATTTCCATTCCAAATCCCTATGATTTTTATTATATATATATATATATATTGTAAATCATAAAAGAAGATGTAGGACAGCATATTCGTAGATATAAAGAAAGTTAATGCTGACCACAGGATGTCAAACTCCAAAAACAACAAAAAAGCACCATTAAAGTATCAGAAAAGGGGTGCGCTATAGTCATATCTTCCTTTCATATCTCATTTGCGCAATTTGAATATGCACGTCTGAGTAATCAGAATTTCAGTCTGTTGCTTATCTGCTTTTTCATGCCCTTTTATGAACTTTTGATTTTAACAGCTGCAAGTAACCATTCACTTTGCATGGTTTCAGCATTCTGCAAAACATCTTCTTTTGTGTTTGACAGAAGAAAAAACCTGTACAGGGGCATGGAACAACTCGAGGGTGAGTTAATGATGATGAACAATCTATTTAAGATCATAAAGGATCATTGATCATGTACACTGCTGTGTGAGAACACAATTTTATAGCCTGGTAGATTTTGTGAGGCTTAAATTTGAATGTGATACTCCAAATCCAGCAAAAATTATACAAAAAAAATTATAATTAATTAACAGCCTAAATAACAGACAAAATATTCACCCTCCCAGGCAACTAATAATTGCTCTTCAAATATTGCCCTTAATACTTCCTCAATTAACAGCTGAAAGTCTCACGGACCTAATGTGAGAAGCGTTTTGTGGGAGATATGCATATTTATTTAGTTCAGCAGTAATGTATCAATTTTCAAAACTTCTGACTGAATATCATTATTTGTGCCAAACAGCACTTGACACCCTATAAGTGCTGTCATGCTCCACTTTAAATGTAGAATAAATGCTTTAGAAAACCATGAAGAAGGATGTACAGCTCACAAGGTCACCAAGGGGAAATCTCTATTATATGAATATTACAGTATATGAATAAAAGATGTACAGAAGGTCCTACCCTTACAGATATGACTAGATTATTCTTTTCATGTTAGTGTACCTTGGTTTTACTTTATTTACTGTATGTGTAAAACTTTTTTAATGTTGGAAAAATCACAAAGTGCACTTTTAAAATGATGCATTTCTTATTTGTGTAGGCTACATGATCAAAGTGAAGCACAGAGTTTGATACTAACCTTTTTTCCTCACAAAATGATGCTCACCTAAATTGGTAGAGGAGGAAGAAATATAGAAGACAGTGTTAGAGTAGAACCTACAAAATAGATCTTTTGAAACATTGATGAGGGGTGAATAAATTATAAATGTGGATCAGAGAGGGAAAAAGGCATGTCTGCGATTCACAGCACTTTATTCCTAGCCTCTAGAACTTCTATAAAAGAAAAAAAAGGGCATGCCAACACAAGTACACGCACTCACACACACACATACACGCACACACACACACGCACACACACACGCACACACACACG
>NW_015505500.1:488099-525941 GCF_001515645.1 Sinocyclocheilus grahami
TCTCACTCTCTCTCTCACACACACACATACACACACACACACACACAAACTCTCTCTCACACACACATACACGCACACACACACACGCACACACACACGCACACACACACGCTCGCACCCACACACACACACACACACACACACACACACACACACACACACACACACACACACACACACACACACACACACACACACACACACACACACACACAAAGTATTTTATAACAGGTTTATATCAAAGTTATTGTGAAGCAACCTTTATGCCTGGAAATGCATTTACATGTGTACAATTAAAATGATTAATTAATCAGCTTGTTTGTCAACCGAGCTATTTGATCTGCCGAGCCTGTTTTACTGTGGTCCATAAATACATCTGTCAGTACTCAAATGAACAGCAAAGCATGGTGGTTTTACATAGAAGGTTGAGTAATATTTTTCATGATTTACATGACATTTCTAATTTCTAGAACTGATTATGAAATGTTGTTATGTTTTGGATATCTGTGCTATGCTCATAAATTACCATTACTGTATATACAGTAGCTACTATTATAGTAAATCAGGTTGTGCACCATTCACAATTGACAACTGATTTGAAGCCTAAATGGAAATTTGTATTGAGTTTATATATTTCATTATATTTAAATAAACCTTTAGACCAGGGTGGAAGAACTGATATAATGTGAACATTTCATTTCCCAGAATGTATCACTTGGACTGTCATTCTGATTCATATACATTCATATACAATACAACCGGTTAATTCAGTACTATAAAATGACAAGTATTTGTTTGTATTCATCATGTAAGAGGTTTAATAGCTGTAATATTCAGTTTCAGGCAGGTCACCATGTCATGTTCAGTAATTGTTTTGTTAATTAAATGGTTGTTCAAGCTAGTATCATACTGTACATACATATGAATGTAAATATAAATATATTAAGAGTTGTGTTGGAACACAACTGAAACACACCTTTCAGCCATAGTTTTAATACACTAACTGCTATCCTTCTGGGTAGTAATAAAACGGTGAAACATTTTGGGATATTATGCATTTGTTTATATACAAATAAGAGGCATATTTATATACAAATTTTATATACAGTATATATATATATATATATATACACTGCCGCTCAAAAGTTTGGCGTCAGTAAGACTTGTAATGTTTTTTAAGGAAGCCTCTTCTGCTCATCAAGGCTGCATTTATTTGATCAAAAATACAGAAAAAAACTGCAATCTTGCAAAATGTTATTACAATATAAAATAATGGATTCTATTTTAATATCCTTTAAAATATAATTTATTTCTGAGATGCAAAGCTGATTACTCCAGTAAAAAGTCTCACACGATCCTTCAGAAATCATTGTAATATGCTGATTTATTATTCGAATTATCAATGTTGGCAACTGTTGTGCTGCCAAATATAAATTTTTTGGAAACTGCGATACTTTTTCAGGATTCTTTGATGAATAAAAAGCCAAAAAGAAGAGCATTTATTCAAAATATAAATATTTTCTAACAATATAAATCTTTGCTATCACTTCTTAACAATTAAACACATCCTTGCTGAATAAAAGTTTTAATTTCTTTCGAAGCCTCTTCTGCTCATCAAGGCTGCATTTATTTGATCAAAAATACAGAAAAAAACAGCAATCTTGCAAAATGTTATTACAATATAAAATAATGGTTTCTCTTTTAATATCCTTTAAAATATAATTTATTTCTGAGATGCAAAGCTGATTACTCCAGTATAAAGTCTCACATGATCCTTCAGAAATCATTGTAATATGCTGATTTATTATTCGAATTATCAATGTTGGCAACTGTTGTGCTGCCAAATATAAATTTTTTGGAAACTGCGATACTTTTTCAGGATTCTTTGATGAATAAAAAGCCAAAAAGAAGAGCATTTATTCAAAATATAAATATTTTCTAACAATATAAATCTTTGCTATCACTTCTTAACAATTAAACACATCCTTGCTGAATAAAAGTTTTAATTTCTTTCAAAAAAAGAAAGAATAAAAATTTACTGACCCCAAACTTTTGAACGGTAGTGTATATTGTTAGAAAAGATCTCTGTTTTAAATAAATGCTCTTCTTTTTAACTTTTTATTCATCAAAGAATCCTGAAAAAAAATATCACAGGTTCCAAAAGAACATTAAGCAGCACAACAGTTTCCAGCACTGATAATAAATCAGCATATTAGAATGATTTCTGAAGGATAATGTGACACTGAAGACTGGAGTAATGATGCTGAAAATTCACCTTTGCCATCACAGGAATAAATTATATTTTAAAGTATATTAAAATAGAAGACATTATTTTATATTGTATTATCATTTTGCAAGATTAGTTTTTTTCTGTATTTTTGATCAAATAAATGCAGCCTTGATGAGCAGAAGAGGCTTCTTTAAAAAACATTACAACCCGATCTCACGAAAGTGCGTATAAATAGTACGCCAAATAAAAACGAAAACTCGTGGTATTGATACGCAAAAATGGACTTTGGCGTGTATATACTACGCGATGGGTAGGTTTAGGGTTGTGGGGTAGATGCGTATCATATGCACGCCAACAAATTTCATATCATATGCACGCGAAAGCTGCATATTATATGCACACTAAACACATGCGTATCATATGCACGCCAAAGTCCATTTTTGCGTATCAATACCACAAGTTTTCGTTTTTATTTGGCGTGCTATTTATACGTATTTTCATGAGACCGGGCTCTGTATACATAATTTGTCTATGTGCATGTAGTGTTGTGATCAGTTTGTACACCTTGCATTCCATCAAAAGATGACCATCAATTCAAAAAGCATTCACTGATAACTGTCTGGAGCTATTGAAGCAATGTGGCAGTCAATCCACATGCATTTATTTTAAATGAGCACCTCAAGGTGACTTTTATGAGGAATCTTAGCCAAGCGTGTTATTGGTTCAACAATTTTGGCAATGTCACCATTGCGTCTCTCTCTGCTTTGAGCTCTCTCTATGAATGTTTCTGAAAGTGTGAATATGTGTACTGTTCTCTGACAGTCCCATAAACATTTCTTTCTTCTGTATTTCAACTAGATGATTCCAAACGCTTGTGTTCTAATGATAAATATACTACTAGCTAAATGTAGTAGTGTAAATCATGTAGATCTTAAAATGCTTGTATAATGAGTCTTGGGGCGTTGTGGGGGTTTCTTAATTGATTACAGTTCTGTGGTCACTGGTAATTAACCAGAAAGTAAACGCCATTAAAACGTAGATTCATTATGTCATAGGCCTTATTTAATCTTCATAGGCTTTATTTATCTTTGGAGATTTTGATCTTTAGATTAAAGCAAATAGGCATATATTTGCCTATAATAAAAGTATCAGGTTTAATGGCAAGCTTTGTTTGCTATTTTACTAGTCTACTAGACTATACTACCCTGTATGGGTACTCTTTGGATAGTCTTGTAACAGATGTGAAGCATTTTCAAGGTCAAAGAAGTCAATTGAAAATTAAATCCACTAATCTGAACTTGATACAAAATCAGGGTAAAAAGTAGAGGAGATTGAGTACCTAATGAACATTGCTTATGACCTTTCTAAGTGCA
This sequence comes from Sinocyclocheilus grahami, assembly GCF_001515645.1. Classification (NCBI taxonomy): domain Eukaryota; kingdom Metazoa; phylum Chordata; class Actinopteri; order Cypriniformes; family Cyprinidae; genus Sinocyclocheilus; species Sinocyclocheilus grahami. Next base: position 491,703 of record NW_015505500.1, read on the forward strand.
TCTGTGGTTGAAGACAGACCTCAATGAGACCACAATGACCCATTAGCTTCCAAAATGAAAGAGGGGAGATTGAGATATCTCAGGTTGTTTTGCTTCTTAAGTAGGCATATTTTCTGAGATTTACTGTTCTCCCTGTCTGACAAATTCTCTTTATTTTTTAGGTCTATTGAAGGACTCCTTTTATTTATCCAAAATAATGCATCATCTGTTCTACACTGGGAAAAAAATATTTTCTAAATCAGTATTGTTGTCTTGTTTTCCGGAAAAAATTTTTTTTTCTAGTACCTTGCAATGACCTTGGTTTAGTCATTTAATTAACTACTTCAAATTTGCTGCATAAGACCACTCGGTATGTGTAAGATGTAAGATGGCTTGCCTCTAAGGCTGCCTGCTTCCTTTAGTGTTTTCCTGACACGGTGTGGCTGAGGTCCTGTTAGGATGAGAGACACAGATGCAGAGGTGTGGGATAGTAACACACACATACTGTACACACACACGCTCTCACTGGGTCGTCCTCACTGAGCACGCTCAAAACTGTAGGCAGGATAATCAGGGAAATTTAACCACCATTATAAATAAAACACAATTATGGCACAAAATCACAGGGAAGGTGTGAAAAGAGACATATCGTATTAATCCATGTCACAGTGATTACAAAAACACTTCGGCTGAGTGAAAATGAAACTGCAAACATTAAAATTTTGCAAAATAATAAACAAGTAGAGGCAGGAGACATATAGTGTGAATGCGTTATGCAAGACACTGTATTATGGTTGCTTTTTTTAGAGCATTTACTGGTTCATGGCAAATTAAATGGTCACACTCTCTCTTTTCTCACGTTTGCTTCTGGCTGCATTGAAATTCAAGCCTCATAATGTAATTGTGACATCTCCTTTACATAGAAATGCTAATGCAATACTGATGAATTCAGTGACATTTGTTTGATTAACTTTTTAACCTACTTTATGGAAATTCAGCATTGCCCTCTAAGCTCTCACACTCAAAACTGACAACATTTTAAATTTTTGGGTGCTTGAGTGTGACGTGTAAACTCACAGGAAAGGGAAATTACAAATGAGATTTCTTTAATATCTCTAGACAGCAATAAGATTAAAATGAGAGCAAATGGAAAATTTTACTTATGCCTCCAGATTCTCATATACGTTTCCTTTAGAGGAATAACCTATAATCTTAAATGTGACCCCTCCAGCTGTGTCTCAGGCTGATCAGATTTGCCAAGATACCAAAATTTGCAAGATAATAATAATCAATAATCAATAATCTAACATGCTATATATAACCCCAAATATGTTTATGTATGACATTTGTTTTCATTTTTTTTCCTACAAAGAAAAAAATCTGAGACGACAGTTGATAGCTACATAACTGATAATTCCAAAAAAAAAAAAAAAAATCTCCTGAACTATAACGGATATCTGAACCATAGACATTTTTTCTAGGGACAATGCTGCTGAACCAATGAAATCAATATAAGAGACACAAAGCCATACAGATGAATGCTTAAGTAAAGATACAATGAGCTCAAACTGAATGAATGTCTTCACGTTTTATACATATCTCGAGGACAAAGTGCAGAGGGTTCACAGTGCACAAATGTGCTGGTTTCAGTCTTATCTATAGTAATATGTCTGCTCTTTTTATCAATGCAGAAATCATTTTCTTAATCTGGATTTTTTTTTTTGTCCAAACATCCTTCTCTAGTATAATATAAGCATAAGATTTTTTTACCAAGTAAATATTTATTAAATATGTATGTGTGTAATTATTTTATTGGCAAATATTTTTTAAACCTCACTGTATTTTGTTATTTTTATGCATGCGTGGGGAAAAAAATTATTAATAATTTGCCAGTTGGGTATGAAAAATAATGAAAAACAATACTGAACATTCTTAGCAAGAAAAGTATAATTCTTATCTATAGTAATATGTCTGCTCTTTTTATCAATGCAGAAATCATTTTCTTAATCTGGATTTTTTTTTTTGTCCAAACATCCTTCTCTAGTATAATATAAGCATAAGATTTTTTTACCAAGTAAATATTTATTAAATATGTATGTGTGTAATTATTTTATTGGCAAATATTTTTTAAACCTCACTGTATTTTGTTATTTTTATGCATGCATGGGAAAAAAAAATTATTAATAATTTGCCAGTTGGGTATGAAAAATAATGAAAAACAATACTGAACATTCTTAGCAAGAAAAGTATAAATTTTTTTTGCAGGAATGTCATTGGTGGTTAAAAATCAATTTCTTAATGTACATGATAATATTCTGCATATTTGAAAATCTAGCTCTGCAGTTTGTCATGGCTATGATATGCTGACTATGATTTTGCCAAGTAGGACATGCTCCCAAATGAAAAATCGAAATGGTAGGTTGATCGTACTGTTGCTCTATCACCAACAAGAAATGAAAGGACATGCCCTACTTGGCAAAATCACAGAAAGCAGTATAATAGACAAACATAATGTTTGTTTCTGTTTATTATGGCTACCAATATTTTGTACTTTAGTTCAATTGTATAAATGTTCTGAGGAACTCTGATGCAGTTGCTGTTAGCAAGAAAAGTATAAATTTTTTTTGCAGGAATGTCATTGGTGGTTAAAAATCAATTTCTTAATGTACATGATAATATTCTGCATATTTGAAAATCTAGCTCTGCAGTTTGTCATGGCTATGATATGCTGACTATGATTTTGCCAAGTAGGACATGCTCCCAAATGAAAAATCGAAATGGTAGGTTGATCGTACTGTTGCTCTATCACCAACAAGAAATGAAAGGACCATAATGTTTGTTTCTGTTTATTATGGCTACCAATATTTTGTACTTTAGTTCAATTGTATAAATGTTCTGAGGAACTCTGATGCAGTTGCTTAGAAAGTGAGTATGTGAATCACTGATCTAAGTTGTTCTTAGAATTATACTGTTGCATTGACCAGTCATGTGACTGAGGCTCCAGGGCAAAAAAGAGGACACTAGACTATTCCACAGGCATGAGGGGAATGATTCCCAACAGAATCTCAGTCACAGCACTGGGGAACACAGTGGTCTTTGAATCTTGTCTTGAAAGTGAGTGAAGCTTCACCCTTCACTCACATCGCACAGTCCTCTGCGCTCGACTCCTCTTTTAATGACCACAGCTTTCCAACAGTAAAGGGAACTAGAGAAGTTTGTTACCAGTCATGAACTATGTATATATTATATGTTTATACACAGTGTTGATTTTAATGGCTTATTGTACATGTGCCATAATTTTCTGTTATCTGTGGCAGTGTCAGTTTAATCCTGATGTCTTTTACCTTTAGAAAAATCGTTATTGTCATCACAATATTCTTGCCATTCAATGTAATTGGTGGTAATGCATGTTCTCCTGTGCTTTTTTTGTCTTTTTTATTTCCGTTTTACTGTTTTGTAAACCGGTGGCTCTCAGCTGGCGGGACTTCTGGTGCAAATTAGACAGCTAGCAAAATGAAGACAGACACGAGCATGAAATGTTGCCTGACATTCTTTCATCCAAAAACACATTGATAAAAGCTACACAAGGTAAAAGAAATATGAATTATTTTTCGTTTTTATGGATATTTCTGTTTACTTTTGTGGGGTAGACCATTTTTAAAACAGTTTTGGGTCTTCGTGTCCATTATAAAATTTGGGTTCAGCTTCACCCTTCACTCACATCGCACAGTCCTCTGCGCTCGACTCCTCTTTTAATGACCACAGCTTTCCAACAGTAAAGGGAACTAGAGAAGTTTGTTACCAGTCATGAACTATGTATATATTATATGTTTATACACAGTGTTGATTTTAATGGCTTATTGTACATGTGCCATAATTTTCTGTTATCTGTGGCAGTGTCAGTTTAATCCTGATGTCTTTTACCTTTAGAAAAATCGTTATTGTCATCACAATATTCTTGCCATTCAATGTAATTGGTGGTAATGCATGTTCTCCTGTGCTTTTTTTGTCTTTTTTATTTCCGTTTTACTGTTTTGTAAACCGGTGGCTCTCAGCTGGCGGGACTTCTGGTGCAAATTAGACAGCTAGCAAAATGAAGACAGACACGAGCATGAAATGTTGCCTGACATTCTTTCATCCAAAAAACACATTGATAAAAGCTACACAAGGTAAAAGAAATATGAATTATTTTTCGTTTTTATGGATATTTCTGTTTACTTTTGTGGGGTAGACCATTTTTAAAACAGTTTTGGGTCTTTGTGTCCATTATAAAATTTGGGTTCTGAAGCAAAACCAGTTGAGAACCACCCTTATAGACCACCTGAAGGCAAATGGTAAAGACTCTGTAAATGCAAGGCTGTGTTAAGATGGGCCAAAGCGCCAACTTCCTCCCCATGATTCCGCATCGCCATTTCTCCAGGCTTAGCTGTGCATTGAGAGGGAAATTAAAGTATATATTCCTTCTCCTGTAAAGAACGTGAGAAATCTGCAACATAGAATACTTCATTAATATTCTACAGGTGAAATATCATTGTTTTGCTCAATGCATTTAATGAAAAAAGAATCAAATCATTCTGCATGGCAAAGAGGAGTTGCCGTTCAATACCACACAGTTAATAAACGAAGTCACGCTTCAGTGCTTTCAAAGCATAGTTATCGATGTTAGAATAAAATTAATTGATTGAAGAGAATAATTTGAGGCTTATTGAAAGCAATATCGCAAAGTAGACACCAACACATGGAGGTTGGATATCATAGGGTGGAAGGGAGCAATTGGCACAAAGCTTATTGATGTCATGCTGGCTCAAATAAAATTATGGTTTAAAGTCTCTCAAATAATATACAGTCCACATTTTTTAATTAAAAAGTTTAGTATATTTTTGTTCTGAGAATTTCAGATTATTGTTAATATTTTCTCACGTCTTTGCTGCATGCGCATGATTTTTTTGAAGCATTTTGCACTTAGAATAAAAATGGTGTTCATTCCCTTTATGTTATTGTAGTTCTGATGAAATCAGAGCTGCAAGCATTTTGATGATGCCATACTGTTTTATACCCCTCACGTCAAGCCCATACTATGATATGAGGTCTGATTTATGATGTTTATGATTAACTTAGCCTACATATTTTTTAATATAACGGGTAAGAAGATATCTTTGTCTCTTGAGCTTAAATTAGATTCATGTTGCATTTCAATGTACAACAACATTTGGAACTACAAATTACTTAATTTGAAAACAATATTTGAAGCTATTATTATTATTTATCTTTTTTTAAATGTCTGGCCTTACAAATGCGTTATTTTGTAATGTGTATGTTTAATTTAGAGACCAAAATAAACCATTATTTTATGCACAGGAATATGAAAGATGAACACTTTTGTACATTCTGGTGACACAACACCTTTTTTTCTTTTTTAATATGCACTGTTAACTGTTGTTCCTTAAAAGCAAAAGCCTTATTTTAATTAACAGATCTAAATATTTAAACAGGATAAATATACTCGAAGAAAATTGGGTATTAAGATTTTCAAAGAATGTATCTTGAATTATAATTATTATTAGTTTTACCCCATTTGCAAATGTTTTTCTTGTTTTAATCAGAAATGTAAGAAAATTTAGTGAACTATGGTCAAAACAGGAGATTATACTCTTTGCTAGTGGTTTAGATGCATTCTTTCAAAACCAGTCTGACTTTGTTCTTTTTTTAAATTTATAGTTATAAGTAAATTTATCTTGTTTGTAGGTGTTTAGATATTACTAATGGGAAGCAAGACAAAAATTCTGATTAATCTTTCTTTGTGGTGCATAGAGAAATATTAATGGCACAGTTGTACATTGGCACAGAGGTGATTGAAGTAAATGCAAAACCCAATCAGATGTCTGAAATCTGAAGCAATCACTTTTTTATTACCATAAAGCACAGTGCAATCTGCTTTCAAAGTGAACTTAGTTCCACAATTCACTCTGCCATTATGATAAAGTCAAAGGTGTAGTGTCACACTGAATGGAATGCATGACAGTCTAGAGGAAGTGATGTTGTGTTCATGACAGACAGATTACATGGTTCAGTAAATTTGCATGTCCGAATGAATGTTTGAGATGAGAGTGACAGTTGCTCCCTGTTCGCATGCAGGAAAACACACACGCACACACAAAAACTGGCATTAGCACTGAACTGCAGGCAGAGAGTCTTTACCAGGTGGTAAACAGGGGTCGTCACAGTATAATGTATGGGCTTTTTATTGGATGGCAACAGGATGACACATGGTGATGGACAGGGTGGAAAAAGGAGGGAAACTTATTAGAAATAAGTAAATGTAAATGTGACTCCTAATGTGGGGTGGTGCAATCATGTAGTGAACTACATGACAATGAAAGTCTAATGTTTCCTTTTTTGAAATACTTTCAAAAATGGGTTAATGTGTTTGTGTTCTAGAGCTTGTGATGGAATGAATTGTGAATGAGATGTGATCTCAATGACAGTGATAAATCCAGCTAAACAATTAAAAAAATTTAAACAGTTGAAGAGTTCAAAATGGTCATTATGGAACTACTGACACACGGAGGAACAGATGACTGCAACTTCAAGCAATTTAGCACCAAAACAGTCATTCTATCATCTTCCTCGCATCAACAATGGATTCTAATGTATCATCAGGTGGTAATACAAGGTAAAATAATGTCCTACAAGGACTTTTCTCTGACACCACATGAATGAAGCGGTGGCTGATAGCAGCCTGGCCAAAGGGACACCCTATCTATCCTTGTCACTGTCAATGCTATCAGGAGCCAGTCAATATCCTCCCGCTCTTTTTAGAAGCCTTGCAAGTTTGCCCTGTGGCACTGCTGATAAACTTCCAGCAAGAAAACGAGCTCAGAGCTTTATCGCGTCGTAAAGACTCGTCCAAGCATCCAATTACACCTCATCTGAGTCCTGTTTTACTTTAAGCCAAGAGTTAATGAATAATATAAAGCCCTCAATCAGGTAGCCAATAAAATAATCGACTGCTGCATCCAACCTATAATCTCTTCAGGAAAACTGTTCCAAAATAACTCTCCAACGAAGGGACCAAGATAAGAGAGCTGAACCTACCTTCAAGACCCTTGCTGTCGAGCAGGTCAAACATAATGACCGCCACGGCCGACCAGGTTACGATGAGAGCCAGCACGAGGATCCAGGCCATGGGGGAGTTGAACGTAGTGTGCAGGTCATCGGTTAAGGTGCGTTTGGACGAACGTGTGGGATGTGCGCTCAGGTCATTCTTAGCCTCGACTATGGTAGTCGTAGTGGTGGAGGACCGCGCTGTAGGGACAGATGGAGGTTCAGAAATGTATGAATGCAAACAAGACAGGTACAAAACAGGTTAAACCATAAGGAACCATTCTAATTGGTTCAAGCTGGTAATTTATGGTAAGTATCAGGTCCAGTTTCAGTTTGTAGTCACTGGTGGAGTTGACATCTTGGTTGTGTTAGAGCCCAAATGGTTAGTGTTTGAACCAATATCAAACCAGGTATGATGAACACTTTAAAGGAGTAGTTTACCATAAAATAGAAATTATGTCAGTTCCTCTTTATGTTTTGACTTTATTTGATCAAAATATTCATCATATAAATTGATTGCGCCACTTCAACAATATACCTGCAATATACAATTCATGGATTAATTTCATATTATCTTTGTTCTTCTTGGAGTTTAAAAGGTTTGGGTCTGACTGACTTTAATAGTAGTGAGAAAACAGATGAAAATGTTTAAAATAATGAGGGTGAGTAAATGCTGAGAATATTTTGTGTGAACTACTTGAATCAGATGATTGGCTACTATTAACTTCCTTAACCATCTGATATGTTGTTGCTCCCAGAAATAAGGCATCAGCTGTTGATAGTTTACAAACATAGTTTATTTTGTCTGCATAGAGCATCTACAGACAAAATAAAGGGTATTTTGTCTGCACATTTCAAACAGCAAGTAAAATGAGCCGCAGTGGCTGCAACTTTAATTTCTACAGTATTTTACACTAATTTCTGTGGGATGGAAACGATGCCTTGTTTTCTAATATGTTGGAGATAGTATGATTTTTCACAAACATATTGTCTGGAAACAAAGCTTTTGATCCTCAAATATATTCAGGGAATCTGTTTACTGTATGCACATAACATTAAAAGGTATCTAGTTCTGTCATGTTGCTCACTCTCTGTGCAGAAAGGACATAAGAGTTATGAAGACAAAGACAGCAGATGAATGTTTGCTTTTTGTCTTTATCAATGCATTGCCTGGCAGAGAGATTGAATTGAACTTGTTGTCTGTAGATAGGGCACACATCTGCAATGGCAATGCTTCATAGTTAAAACATCTCCAAGGCCACATGAGGAATGCTGGTGCTGTGCCATCTGTTGGCCAGAGCCCCTTTAAAAGCCTCTTTTCTAAATTGATATAAATTCTTGCAGCAGCTCAGTCTGAATTGCTGCTCAGAGTCCAAACATACACCACACATAACCTTTATATATGCCGCTACGCTTACGAGACCCCTTGATTGATCTTTGCCAATATTGCTGACTTAAATCATTGTAAATGATTGAGCAAGCCGTTGTGATTGTGTTTACGGAAATTAATTTGTGGATGATCCATTGTGAATCTGAGCCCAGATCAAGGCAGTGGTTCTTATTTCTGTTGCCCAGAGATCCAACGTTTTTCACTGGCTCCACTTTTGCTTGAACATAATGACGTGTCTGTGTGTTCAGGGGTTTCGTCTCACGCCGAAAGTGTCAGCTGAGACCACCTGTTGCAACTCTTCACATTTGTCCATGTTGTCAAATTTAGGATTACACGTCCCATCCAAATGCTGACTCAAGAAGCTTCCTGTAGACACCATATGTTTAGCTGCATCTGGTTTGGAGTAATGCTGCATCTTTCTGTATTAACATGACTTCGCCCTTGCAGATTGTCTACAAGCTTGAGTATCTGATTGTACAGAAACATAAGATCGCAGATAGTGTACACAAAAGGCTTAGGAGAAATCTTTCCATGGCAACACAGTGCGCAAATGCCACTTCAACTCGCGTTGCACTGTAAACCGAAAGTGGCGGAAGGTGGCACAGAAAATGGCCCTTTTCTCATTGCGTATTTTAATATGAGACCTTGTCCTCCTCAGATCCGTGTGTGGATATCCATGGAAACTAATCCCAGGTTAGTAAGTGAGAGCTGTTGAGACAATGAAGTCAGCATAAAAAGCACTCTGCACCGCTATTCCCTCAAGTGTCACTTTAAATATGATTTATTCAGGCTGATCTGAGAGACTTTTCACAGTTTAATCAGAATATCAAATGTACTTTTAAGTCTTTGCAGCATTAAGCCATTTCACGCAAGACTGGGGCTCATTTATGCAAGCCCTTGACGTCAATAATTGGCTTTTTTTGGAATTCTATCTCAAGTTACTGATAATGACTCTAAAAAGGTTTCAACATTTTTAAACACACTCCTTTTTGGTTTGGAAACTAACAGGGTTTAAATGTCTTGGGAACATCTTTGAGAATACCACATTTCTAAATCTAGGAGTTAAATGGCTCAACTATCAATAAATATGTTTTGAAAAAAAAACTGGAACTTTAAGTCACGTGAACCACTTTTGTGGCTCCTGAAAAGCTTCAGTCCCCATTGAAAGCTTACTGTAACTTTATTCCAAGTTTTCAAAAGTCATACTATAACTGTGAAACAGACTGGAGTTGTTGTTCACTGATTATCTTGACAGCTGCTGCTCTTGAGAGAAGTAGTGATGGTTGATTTGTAAATCAATCATTGTTTTAAGTCAAATCTTTTCAGTGAGTGATTTATTCATGAATCAATCTAGTCCAAATCTTAAACCAAAACCATTTACTCAGTGATCTCACTGCAATGACGTGAGAAGAATGTACTAGTAGCATGGACCTCTTTTATGGTGCATTTGTGTCCTTTTTAAAGCTTCAGTCACTGTTCATTGTAATTGTTCATTGTAATTTCTTCTGTGGAAGACAAATGGTGAAATCGTCATACGGGTTGGGGACGGCTTGAGGGTAAGTAAATTACTTCAAGAACTGTTTGAAATGTAAATTTAAAATACTTTTTAAATAAAAAATGTTGGGTGAACTATTCCTTTAAATATATTTCCTCTCTAGCTGATTGAACTGTATTTCAGTTGATAACACTAAAACCCGTAAAAAGCTGCAACAACATCAGAGGCCTGCTTCAAAGGACTACAGATTCCCATAGAGCCATATGATATGGTGTATTTTTAGCAGCTTTCAACCATAAAATTCCCCTGCAAAGCAGATGGTTGCTGTCTAAGAGACCGTTAACTTGACTAAGTTAAAGTACAATACTTGACTGTATACTGTTAGTAGCATAATTTACATTACATACACTAACATTTGTTTGAATTACACCTTATTGTTAAATGCACTTAGAAATGTAACTGGAAAATGAATTTGACTGTACCTTCCATCTCTCTCATGCACTAACAGGCTGAAAACACAATCTCAAGAGTCAATTCCCCAGTCCGGAATATTTTTCCGATCGAAAGCACCACAATGGCTCTCTGTGCCTTTCCTGTTAGAGTCCCAATAAAACCTGCGCTTGTGCCAGGGCCCCCTACAAGGAAGCAAAAACAAAATGGCACCTGTTGCTTAAATTGGCATAGGAAAAAAACTATACACTTCCAGCTGGGACCAAGTACCAGCAGGAAGGGAAAACAACAAGGCTAGGCTGTCAAAAGAGCAAATCAAGCCCTAGGTTGTCCTTATGTTTGTTACCAGCCCATGATGTGTGTGTGGGTCAGGAGACATGGGAGAGAGGGGAGGACGGGTTTCAAGGTTACCTTATCTGTGACTGGACTGTGTGGTTTATTCTTAGAGTCCCCGGCAGCAACGGCATTATGTTTTGCCTTTTTAGGCCAGGGGAGTTACCCCTGAAGAGGAGCTGGGCTGTCATCGCGTGAGTGTGCAGAAGGCAACCACACACATGAAAACGCATCTCTGAAATGTGTGTTTCGATCCATTTTAGCACCATTATCTGCTAATTTACATAATGAAATATTGCATGTTATATGTCAAAAGCATGATATACTGCATATAGATCTCTTTAATGGAGATTTTTAGCTAAGACTGGGAAGCAGTAGTGAAGCAAATGAATGCGTGTGAGAAACGGAGCCCTTGATAAACTCAGGTTAAGCTGTTTATAGTGGCTTGTTAAATATTCATGCAAATCTAGCGATACCTTTTTCATAAACCATGCAAATGGAACATTTAGAAAGTTGACCTTTAAAGAGCAAATTGCATTTTATTCTTTCAGCTGTACCTTCTCCATATTTCAGGGAATAAGGAAACGCTTGAGATGTCAGAACATGAGTGTGCTTTTAGGATTGTATGAAATTGCTTGACAAGCACAGGTTTCGTTCTTATGTTAAAAGGTCTTATTGAAACAGGAAGTTGGGATGTCACTTATTTTTCAGAAATGGCCAATTGGCTTTAGTTGTGTTTAGCCTTTTTTTTTTTTTTTGTAGACAGACATTCTCTTTCTTTGCTATTGCTAATATTTTATTGGACAAAACTTTGGATATAACCACAAGTGCTAGAGGAGTTATCAGTATTTTTATTTATTTATTTTCGCAGAAAAATTTATATCTAGCTGTTAAAAGATTGTTTCTCAACTTCTAGTACAGTAGCACATAGGTGACATTAAAGGTAACACATGGAATATACAGGTGCATCTCAATAAATTAGAATGTCGTGGAAAAGTTCATTTATTTCAGTAATTCAACTCAAATTGTGAAACTTGTGTATTAAATAAATTCAATGCACACAGACTGAAGTAGTTTAAGTCGTTGGTTCTTTTAATTGTGATGATTTTGGCTCACATTTAACAAAAACCCACCAATTCAACCAACATCAACAAATAATTAAAAGAACCAAAAACTTAAACTACTTCAGTCTGTGTGCATTGAATTTATTTAATACACGAGTTTCACAATTTGAGTTGAATTACTGAAATAAATGAACTTTTCCACGACATTCTAATTTATTGAGATGCACCTGTATGCTACAATACTTCCATTTTGAGTTAATCTCCAATTGTAAAGCTAAATTTTGAGGAATGTTAAACACTAAAGTTACACTACACTTATATACACATACACACATATACTAAAATCTCTTGCAAATGTCTCAATCTCAATCATCCCACAATAGCAGCAGTGGCCTCAGCCAATGGTTTGAGTTTATTGACTAAAAAAGCCAAATAATAGGCAAAACATTACTACATTACCAATAAAAGTTTATATTTTTTCTTATTCCTTTTATTGGAAGACCCATATTCATGAAGACAAACTTGCATCTTTAGTCTCGTCCCTTTAGATCATAGTATACAACAGAAGCTTTGCATTTCTCACCCACTCATCTGCATTGCTGTCGTAGTCAGTCAACCCTTTTGCAGGTCAAGATGAAACATGCAGGTCTGATGAAATCGGGTGCAATGAGGAGGAAAAATGACTGGCATTGTGATGCGAATCACAGGTGTTTTTTTTCGTATGCTCGTGTGTTTGTGTGTGCGTGCGAAGCCCACGCTGGGAGAAGGTTGACGCAGACACATTCTGTCCTGTTTAGTGCACCGCTATGTCACCTCAGGGTTCAATCCTAGCTCGTCGTCTCTGAACAGCTATCACATAAAAGACACTGCGATGACATCTGTGACCTCCTTATCTCTCAATAGCAGGGTTTTATATCAGCCAGATTTACATCTAAATGCTGCCGCTCTGAATAGCTTCTCAAGTCCCTGAAATGAGACAAGACTTTGCCAAGGGTCTGAATAAACTATCTGTATCTCTATCTATGGTGCAAAGGTGAGAAAAAAAGCATTGTGTTTTGCAGATGGCTCAATCAGCAGTGCTCTGAATGCCACATGCTAAAAGTGGAAGCTGGATAAATAGTCATTGCATTAAATAAGCAAAACAACCAATTGAAGATTAGGAACAGACATAGAAAAACAAATCAAGGTTTAGTTGTTTTTAAGGAAGGGAACTGAGAATAATTCAACAGTTTTGGTTCGGTTTCCTCTTAAAGATTCCAGTTTCCTCACTGTTTCATTAACTTTTCTTTTGTTTCACTAAAAAGGACAGACTTATAGAAGAAGTTTGTTTGGAAATCGTACTACACTGGTTGTGATACGTTTTTTTTATACACTAAAAAGAACCGACTCATAGGAGTCATTCATTTGGGGATCGAATTATATTGGTTGCATTGTATGTTTCGGATAGCTATCCGATCGTGAAAAGCCCAGGTGTAAATGCCCTCCGAAATACTTTTGAGACTGATTTAAATCCGATCGCTCAAACCACTTCAGGAGGTGGTCACATTCCAGACGAAACTGGACAAGTGTAAATGCTTCTGGTTGTTGAAACCACATAGGGGAATTTTACTCCTCCCAAAATGTAAAAAAAAATAATAATAATTTTTGAGAGCGTGTAATAGGCTATATGATATGTTATAGCCAGATATGACAGCACTAATGCAACACACATTGCAGTGGATGAGTAGCTGAGTATCTCTTCAGCAAGCCGTAAGCAAGCAAACTACCGCAAATGAAACTGAAACTAAGACGCAGACGCTCAACATAATAATCTTTATTAAAAGTAGTGAAACTATCTTTTCAGTGCTGATGCCGCACTCTCTCCTATTGCAGTCATTGATCTTGAATTTAGCTGATAATGAATAAAATGCAGCCAATATCTGTTGCTTTTGATGATGTAAACTCGGATCAGATTTATATCCGTTTTGCGAAGACGAATTTATGTGGCCAAGTGTAAATGGAAATGTTTTAACAAATAAGATAGATATCCAATTTGCGAAAATGCATAAAGTGAACAGGTGTAAACTGGTCCATTAATTTGGGAATCGGACTACACTGGTTGCGCTGTATATTTTTGATCCACTAAAAACTAGTGACTCTGTTTGTAAATTGGACTCTACTAGTTGCACTGCTTGGTTTGTGATCTACTAAAAAGGACCTACTTGTTGGAGTTATTATTTGGAAAATTGGACTCTAATAGTTGTGCTACATGCTTTTGATCCACTAAAAAAGAACCAACTCCTAGGAGTCATTTGTTTGGAAATCGGACAAAAATCACCAAAAGTATCTCATAATCGGACAATATCATTTGTGTTGTAGACAGTGTTCTAGTCCCATCGAATAAGCAGTGCAGAAAACACATCATTGCCGTCATTTACTTCAGCTATTTTTATATTGGAACCTGTTCTGAATAAGAACTTGTTTTCAAGGGGTTGTAAAACGGCTGTAATGATTTAACAAAATCAGCAGTCCATGCAGAACTAAAAACTGCTGAGCGACATAATGCAGTCACAGCCAATCAGAGGATCTCTGATGTAAAATATATTTCCATGTGGAGCTAGATGTTGGACCAATGAGGTTTTGTTGACTTGGATGCGGTAATAAAAACAAAAATTCTGATTTACTTTACAGATTTGTTGTTGGGTAATATTTTGGGAATGTGTCAAGGGTAACACAGTATCAGTGATATAAGGCGGATAACTAGTCAACAGCTTATAAAGCTTACTGTGTTTCTTTGAAAAGCTTTGTGAAAGATATGTAGATTTAGGGGGGGGGGGGGGGGGGGTTATAGAGCTGTTCATAGTCCTAAACGCTGTAAGAGAATTAGCATTATTGAGCCGTGGGTTTCCTTCTAGAGTTTTGAATGGGATTTTAGCATAGCGGTTTTCAGTTTAATAAATGAAATAGGTCTGTGGTTAACATTACTTGAAGAGACTTTAACATTATGTTCTTAAATTACACCAGTCACACCTCATATGTTAATTGTTAATGAAAATGTTGTGTTTTCCAAAAACCAGATGCTACATTCACAATGTTAATTACATTATTATAATTTTTTTAAAGAAAGAAATAATTTAATTCAGATAGGGTGCATTAAAGGGTTAGTTCACCTAAAAATTTAAATTCTGTCATTAATTACTCGCCCACATGCATCCCGTCAGCTCTCTGACCCTCCCATAGACAGCAATTGTCCTTTCATGATCAAGGTCCAGAAACAGATGTCACATGGATTATTTTACCTATGTCCTTGCTATGTTTCTGGGCCTTGATCATGTAAGGATCCTTGCTGTCAATGGGAGGGTCAGAGAGCTCTCAGAATTCATCAAAAACGATCTATCTTAATTTGTGTTCCGAAGATGAACGGAGGTCTTACGGGTTTGGAACGACATGAGGGTGAGTAATTAATGACAGAATTTTCCTTTTTGGGTGAACTATCCCTTTAAATTGATCAATAGTGATAGTAAAGATATTTATAAGTTTTTCTAAAAAATTATTAAGCATCACTGTTTTCATCAGTGATAATAATAAGAAATGTTTCTTGAGCTCCAAATCAGCATATTGGAATGATTTCTGAAGGATCGTGTGAAGACTGCTGTAAATTCATCTTTGCAGGTCACAGCTGATCGTCATGAGTCTAGTCAGGTCACAGCTGATCTTCATGAGTCGGGTCAAGTCACAGCTGATCGTCATGAGTCGGGTCAAGTCACAGTTGATCGTCATGAGTCAAGTCAAGTCTCAGCTGAGCTGCCAGAGCCTCGTTACATCACAGCTGATCTTCTAGAGTCTCGCCACGCCTCAGCTGCTCGTCCAGAGTCTCGTCACGTCTCAACTGTTCGTCCAGAGTCACGTCACGCCTCAGTTATTCATCCAGAATCACATTGCATCACAGCTGATCATTCACCCTGCATTGCAGACGTTCTTCTGGCGTTCATTCGTTTTCAAAGCTCTCCGCTAAAAGGCGCCACTAAGTGCGTCACAATGAAAGTTCAACCAATCTCTCTCTCAAGTTTACTGGCAGCTAGCAGAGCTCGCTGGCAGCTATCAATAGAAGCAGATGTGGAGACCTCGGGATAGAAAATGTGCTGAAAAACACTAGGCTGTAAAGTCACACTTTAAACGTGTAGGATAGTTGCAGAGGTTGTGTTAACGGCCTCATTCGGTGGTAATGTGTAATGTCTGGGCTGATGGGTCAGCTGTGTTTGTAAGGCGAACGCTTAACGAATACGAATAGAAAGTTGAGTTAATTGCACTTAATTGCACTGGTTGTTTAGACTTACAGCTTGACTGTTAACAGAATAACTCACTTAAATATAACAATTCTGTCATAACACTGTGTGTTTTTAAGTAGTAAATGAAGATTATTCAGAATACATTTTACAAGAAAGTACAATTTCAGAACTCCGACATAAAATGTAAAACAATTCTTGGTGAAAATTCAAAGTAAGTGTATTTACAAAACTCATATTGTTCTGAACCCATACGCAATTCCTTTTTCCTTCAGGAACACAAAAGTTGAACATTTGGACAATTGTAGTACAGTTTTTGCCAGAAAATTATAGTTAATACAAAAATGATTAAAAAATTGCCAAACTAATTTTTGTAAATAAAGTTGATTTATTAGAGTACAAGAAAATACTATTTCAGTTTTTCTAATTAAAAGTTTCACATTTAGTTCAGTATTTCTTGCCAATTGTAGTATATAAAATATGTTATAATAATTATATATATATATATATATGTCAATTCATGTAAATTATTTTTGATAAAAACATCTGTTACATGAATTGACGTATATAATGATTTGCACATTGCTTTAGCCCTTAGCTGAACCCACTGCAACTCAAAAACATATATTTAGCATGGCAACCATCTGGACTTGTAAGTCTTTTATAAAAATTCAATTTCTGTGAATAAATGATAACATTGCGATTAAAACTGCTACAAAGATACTAGAGATTTCGATATGAGACGTGGAACAATTGAGCCACATGTTGTTTTGCAGTGAAGTCTGTCTATAAATGCATTCAAAGCCACATATAGCGACTGCCATATCAGTCTTGTAAATCTGTGAAATCCCAAAGTTCAACCTCACTAAAGCACAAAGCAGGAAAGTGCATCTGTTCTGGTGTCCAATTTAAAGTGATAGAAGTCAGGGCTCTGCAGTAGCTCATGAATTTTTAAAGGATCGATATCTCCCCATACAGCTGCTACAGATGCACAGTCCTCCTTAATTTCGTATTCTTTAATGGTTCACTCCAGTTTGCCCAATCTAGATTAAGATTTGAGAAAGCTATCAGATACAAACAGTGTGACACTTTCCGGCGGATAATTAAAATTTTGTGACGTGAATGAAATAAAATCAAATCTGAATCGAAGACAGCTATGTCTCAAAGTGTTATAATGACAAAGTGAACAAAGAATAAACATGCATGCAAGAAAAACAAAATACTAGATTATTCATGGCATGTTAAAAAAGTAGTGTTTTCTGTCATGCGCTGAGGTTAATGGCTTTCATTTCCTCCGGATTTGTTTATAACAGTTTGCTTGCTTGACAATTGAGAAAACTTGGCAAATATGAGGACAAAACGGGATGGAAAACTCAGATAGGCCCTAAGTCATGTGGCATGGAACATTCACACACAAATAATGCACTATCACTAATTCTATAGCTTTCCCAGGTACAAGTGAAATGAATCCAAGATTATACCGGACCAGAAGACAAGCACGACAGGAAGGTTTCACAGTTTTGCCTGAAGTCATTACCTCCGGAAATTAAATACATGCTACTGCCACTCAAGATTGCTGGGAAAATGAAAGCATGTCATAAACATTGATAGAGAGACTGATTGTGCGTGTATTTCTTTGTGGGTGTGGGCTTGTGTTTGTGTTTATGTATATCTATCATTTGCGATTGCATTGCTCAAACAACTTTAAGTATAAAGGCTAGGCCTATAGTCTACTATACTAGCAAGTGCACATATATGCTTATATAAAGTGTGTATGGGCTAAACTGTTAAGTAGCCTAGGCTATACACTGCATATGCCTCCATGGAATACTTGATTCTGATTGGTCAATCGCGACATTCCGATATTTCCTAATATTTGCTGTCACCTGTAAATGCAGTAGGCCATATCAATCCTGATATTTCCCGATAACTGATATTGGAACTACTTTCATGTCTCGCGTCACATTGTTTCATAAAAACAATATTGCACCTCAGTTATTATCGACTGTAGGCTGCTAAAAGTAACCTCGGAGGACTTTGGTTTTATTCAAATTTATTTTAATAGTGTCGCAGTGTTCGTCTTGTTGCCATAGGCTCGTTAATTCCTGCGTTGTGGACTATTTTTTCTTAGCGGAAGCTAATATAGGCAATAGCTAATTATAAAGTTATTTCAACTTAAACCATTTTTTATGTTTACCTATTTTATTATTACATTTCTTTACACTGTAGACTTTGAAACCCGAGGGCGCCGTTTAAATTCAGACCTGGCATTTGGAAAATACTCGAATGAAGCAATTACAGCCCGTTATATATCTGCATCTTGCCCAGTGACCTCCAACACCACACCGTCATTATTTCCATATCGTGTTGTTCTCTCCCACTGAGAGAGGGAGCAGAGAGCTCATCCGGCGCATTGAGGGACGTCCAGTCCTCATCTGCGCTCTGTTCAGCATCAGCACCAGCCGCTGCGTGAGAAACAAACCGAGTCGCATCCCCGCGGAGAGCAGCACCGCGTGCGCTTCATTCAATCTGGAGCGTCAGATGGTGCAAGATGCACCGCTTCTTTGTCCTCCTCTACACCCGGACTGTGCAAGTTACCGCTGGAAAGGACCAATAGCCTAGTAGTTGAGGGACCCGTTTGAGCTGCACTGAAAGGTTCCTACAGGACGCGCGCTTGGATTATTGTCCTTCTCGTAAATTTCCTGCTGGACAGCTAAACACGCGCACCGCGGGCTTCCAGAGAAATCAAGCGAACCATTGCTGTTTAAAATGTGTTAATTCGGTTTTCTTTCTCGCGAGGGAGGAGCAATGAGAGCGTAAACAACACTGGGTGGCTTTGTTTCTGAGACACGGACCCGTGAAAGATCACACTGACATGTCTTTCAGTGCCGAATTTGGAGCTACCGTTGTTTCTCCACTAACTTAGGGAAGTGTTGTTCGTATCTCTTTGACTTTGCATAAGAGCTCAATTCTACTTTTCTAACAAACGCATGCAGTTTTCTTCATATCTTCTTCCTACATGGTGGAGCGCTTGGGATGCTTTCATCGGAAGGGCGTATTTGATTCGCGTCTATCCCTTTGGAGTGAAGAAAGACCCCTTTAAACCCGTTGCCTCGGCGTTATCTTGTGGAGTTACAGCGACCCACGTGGAAACACGGACTCGAAGGAGGGCAAAATGGGCTGTTGCAGTGGTAGATGCACGCTGGCATTTATATGTGGCATGCAGTTGGTAAGTGATAACGCTCAAATAATTTCTAAACCTGCAGTGATGGTGATAGATTGTGGATTCGAACCTGCAACCTTCCGGTTAGCAGCCTAGATGTTGAACTACCAAACTGCATTTCAATCTAATAAGAAAACTGATATATTGGTGAACAGGCTTGAACCTGCATCCTTTCAGGTTGCTCACCTAGGTTTTTAATCTGAATTGGTTTCTGGATGCCTGTGCCTGGTTATTTGATGCGATTTTATACAGTTGTGTATTGAATTAGGTTTGGTTCAAGGATGAAAGTCAGTCACTTGTAATGGAGCAAAAACTGTAGTGCCTTCCAGAAGTGAACTGGAGAACTCAAGAACCCAAGTGTCCAGCCCACAAGTGGTCAGTGATATGGCAGTAAGATGTACGTGGCCGTGAGTAATCTTAGTGGAAATAATATGGGGCTATATGTGGAAACCCTGCCTCGTTATATTACACCGGAAGGATGATGGTGCTCATGAAGGCAGGGCTTGTGTCATTAGCCTGGGGCCACTATCATTTATGCTTATCTTCCCACTACCACGGGTCCTGACAGCCAATTAGGAGTTTTAAGTTAAAGAAGCAAAGCCAAGTCTCATTGACCTACTAAAGCAGAAAACGATTACTTATTGCATCTGCTAGAGCTTGAGAGGGTGATAACCATTAGGATGTTTTCTAATCTAGTCCCATTGGAAAAGATGATTTCAGTCTGGTGTTTGTACAGCAACATTGCGTTCTGTAAGAATTCACAGAGCTGAGTAATTTTACTATTCCCAGACTATCTCTGTGACACCTTTTGAATCACTCTTTCAGTTACAGTAATGGATAGTGGCCAGCGACGGTCTCACCATGCCAACCAGCTGGCATGGTGAATCATGTGTGCATGATAGATCACATGACAACTGGCAAGCGCAACTACACTAATCCAAATGGACGTTTGTAGGTTAAATAATCACGCAGGTTAGTAACCCTGAAGAATCAGCCGTAGTGGGTGATGTCACCACCTGGTGTCTATTAATCAGACCTTACTCTGTGTTCATGACTAGAAGCTCGAGATGATGTCATAAGCGAGTCATTTGAGCGGGCTGATATCATAAGCTCACAAGTGTCTCTTGAGTAGCTGTTGTCTTATAATGCGATTTGGTATAGTTTAGGATTAGGGTAGGTTTTTTTGTGGTTTGATGTTAAAACTTTGAGGGGCGTTCATGTTTTGTTTTTTTTGTCCTCTCTGTTTCTCTGAACTTTTCCGATCCCATTTTCCACATGTTTGCTTCTATTCGAGATCATGTTGTTCATTCATCTTATTTTTATCTTATTTGTTTATGCTGTTCCTCTGCACCTTGTACTGTCATAGGAAACAAATCATTCTCAGCCACAAATGTATGTTTACTCAAATAAACCCAAGATTGATTGTTAACTCAAATGTTACCTTGAGAGTAAAAATAGAATGTGTAAATTGAGAAAAAAGAGAAAGAATTAGCTGTTAGATTGTCATTGGCGAATAACAGATAGCCCAGATACTGGCAGACACCTGTTATTCTTGAGGTCGTGAAGTGAGTTCATTTCTAAGCTCTCTTGAAATATTCTACACCTGGCGCTACACATTTCTATAATTGCTTTGTTTTCAAACTGGTATGAATGTCTGCTGTCATTTTTCCTCTTGGAACAGCACAAAGACAAAGGTTTAATTGTTGTTGTCCTTCATCGTAATCAGCTGTATGCAGGAGAAAGGCTTGTGCTCTTGCAATTAATTACTCTCCTGAATGCAGGTGATTTGCCAAACGTAAATTTTTTTTAGGTTAATGCCATGTATTATATTTGATTGAGTTCGCCCATAAGAATGTAAAAGTGCTGCGACAACTCTCGTTGTTTTTTTCTGGATTGGAAGTAAACAGGATTCCTAACGTACAGACGGAAAGCACTTCGAACAGACCCTTTGCCAATCAAAACAATCGCATTGGCAGTGTATTGTTCTAAATTTGTGTACAATGCCTTTGCGACGTGACCTTGATTTCCCAAAACTGACAGATGGTTTAGGAAGCCGTTTTGCATAATGAGTTCAAATATTTACATATCTCATCAAAGCGTTGATGCCATAACTCTACCATGTATAAATGAATGTTTTTGTTCACCATGAATTTAAATTTGCTAATTAACTTGCGTTTTTAAAACATACTTTCTCTCTTAACACCTTTACACAATTAAAGATAGCTATCTTTTTCATGTTGCCTAAATCAGATTTTTGTGCAACATTTTGTTGATTGTTCCATGCAATCTCATTGGATGTTAATCTTGATTCCTTGAATATTAAACATCAAATATTTACATTTATGCATTTAACCGACACATTTATTCAAAGAGACTCATATTCAAGGTACACGTGGTATCAGTGCTTGCTTTTTCTGGGAACCGAACCCAAGACCATTCACTAATGTTTGAGACTGCATATAAAACAAGAAAAAATATGTTCTTATTGGCTGTTATTGTGACAGCAGTTTCACATTCTTATGTCGATGGAAACCTTTGGTGTTGTGCTTGGTGCAAATCCATTGATTTGTTATGCAAGTAGGACTGTTGAATCAGATCGCTTTGTTTGCTAATATTTTCATGAAGTTGACAATAAAGAATCCCAGATTGACAAGCAGGATAGAGACAGAATAGCATAGCGAACAACCGAAGCTCTTTGGCTTTGTGACTGCGACTGAAGAGCTGCCTCTCAGGGAAAAGAAGTCCTTGATATTTGGCGAGTGAATTGAATTGGCTTCTCCACACCACAATCCAAATCTAAAAAGGCAGAAAGATTTAATGGCTTTTCAGATGTTATAAATCATTCCCAGCTTAACAAAACCAATAAACACAAGTGCTGCAAACATGCAGTGGGAATAAGTCTTTGCTGCAGGACATTTTTTAGACGTCTCTCCTTCTGTCGGCATTAAATTAACCTTTCTTTTCCCGCCCCGGATGCCTCTTTCGTAGTCGTGAGATTTCAGAACACAAAAGGTTACGGTGATGATACCTATGCTGTGCTGCACGCTATTTGCCAGCTTCCCGTTTGATTGAGGCGAGCCGTAAACATTAGCCGGGGAATGTCTCCTAGCAACAATAGGTATAAATGTTGGAATGTTGCCCTGTAGCTGAACATGGAGGATCCAGACTCCTCATAGTTGCCCTTTTGACCCGTCAAAGCCCAGAACAGTACAAGAAATGCATTATGTGTATCATGATGCCTTTTGACTGGTTTTGTTTTCTGAAGCTATTTGATTTGAATTTGCATTTTATGTTCTTGGAACATAATAAAGTGCACAAATCACATTAATGGTTATTTCGGGACAGGTTGCGGAGAATACAAATAGATTTAGAAAAAGAATCTTTGGCTTTAGATCAGAAAGAAAAAAATCATTTCAACTTGCTTATCTAAAAGACTTTAAAGCTGAATTGTGCAGATTTTTTAAATTAATTTGTTAATTTTATTTGGTGTCCAGAACACAGTGCCGTGAAAAGGTTTTTGCCTCCTTCCTATGTTTAATTTTTTTTTGCATATTTGTCACACTTAAAGCAGCACTATGTAACTTTCGGCACTCTAGCGGTTAATAAATAGAACTGCACACATCCCACGGAAGAATATTCCAACCGGAGCTACTTCTCTAAGTTTATGTCTATGGCGATTCACGCAGTGTTACTCCGCAGCGGTGACGACCCGACCAGGCTACAATAGTCCAAATATAAGTACTTATTATAAGTGTAGTGATTTGGAATAAGACAAAAACGTGGTTTGGAAGATGAATTCAGGATGTACTCGCTCATTATATACATTTTGCTAATTTTGAACACAGAAACAGTTACATAGTGCTGCTTTAAAAGATTCAGATCATCAAACAAATTTTAATATTACACAAAGATAATGCAAGTCAATACAAAATGCAGTTTTAAAATGAAGATTTCATTTATTAAGGGAAAAAAGCTCTCCAAACCTACCTGGCCCTACGTGAAAAATGAATTGCCCCCTCCTGTTAAATCATGAAAGAACTGTGATTAACCACATTATTTTAGAAAGCTGAGTTAAATTTCACTAGCCACACGCAGGCCTGATTACGGCCAGACCTGTTGAATCAAGAAATCACTTAAATAGAACCTGTCTGACAAAGTGAAGCATGCTTAAAGAGCAACACATCATGCCGCGATCTAAAGAAATTCAAGAACAGATGAGAAACAAAACAGTTGACATGTATCAGTCTGGAAAGGATTATAAAGCCATTTCTAAGGCTTTGGGACTCCAGCGAACCATGGTCAGAGCCATTATCCACAAATGGAGAAAACCTCACTTGCCTCAATTAAGGTCAGTGTTCATGATTCAACAATAAGAAAGACACTGGGCAAAAACAGCATCCATGGGAGAGGTCCAAGGCAAAAGTCATTGCTGACCAAAAAAACACAAAGGCTCATCTCCCATTTGCCCAAAAATATCTTGATTATGCCCAAGACTTTTGGGCAAATATTCTGTGGACTGATGAGACAAAAGTTGAACTTTTTGGAAGGTGTGTGTCCCGTTACATCTGGCGTAAAACCAACACAGAATTTCATATAAACAGCATCATACCAACAGTCAAATATGGTGGTGGTAGTGTGATGGTCTGGGGGACTTGCCATAATTGATGGAACCATGAATTCTGCACTCTATCGGAAAATCCTGAAGGAGAATGTCCAGCCGTCAGTTTGTGACCTCAAGCTCAAGCGCACTTGGGTTATGCAGCAGGACAATGATCCCAAACACACCAGCAAGTCCACCTCTGAATGGCTCAAGAAAAACAAAATTAAGGTTTTGGAGAGGCCAAGTCAAAGTCCGGACTTAAATCCAATCGAGATGCTGTGGCATGACCTTAAACAGTCATTTCATGCTTGAAAACCCTCCAATGTGGCTGAATTAAAACAATTCTGCAAAAAAGAGTGGGCCAAAATTCATCCACAGTGATGTGAAAGATTCATTGCCAGTTATCACAAACGCTTGATTGCAGTTGTTGCTGCAAAGGGTGGCACAACCAGTTATTAGATTTAGGGGGCAATATATATATATTAGTGCTGTCAAATTAATCGCATCCAAAATACAAGTTTTTGTTTACATAATATATGTGTGTGTACTGTGTATATTTATTGTGTATATATAAATACACACACATGCATGTGTGTGTGTGTGTGTGTGTGTGTGTATATAAGAAAATTTTTATATTTGTGTATTCAATATATACATGTAAATATTTTCAAAATATACTGTATAGTGAATGTATGTGTATTTATATATACATAATAAATGTACACACACATATATTACATAAACAAAAACTTTTCTTTTGGATGCGATCAATCGTTTGATAGCACTAATATATATATATATATATATATATAATACTAAAACCATAAAAAATACATTTTCATTACTTAAAATATTAACTGAAATTTAATATAAAAACCTAAAATTATTTTTTTTCAGCTAGTGGACAAAGCAACATTTCTCATGTTGATGTAATAAATAGCTAAAACTACAATTAAAAATGAATAAATATAGACATTAAGCAACAGAAGCTAATTAAAATGACAAAAACACAATAAATTACATAAAATGTCTGTAAGTCTTTTTTCAAAATATTAACAAAACTACAATATCTCAATAATACTAAAACAACACTGAACAGTTTATTTAGAATAGTGTTTAGCTTAATGTCATAATATTATATCTTTTCATTCATTCATTTTTGTTAATTTTACTGTGACTAAAATTACATCTAACTTAATTGAAACTAAATTAATGACATTTAATTTGGTGATGAAATGTAAACTTAAACCAAATATTCAAATGTTATATATTAATTTATGGATGTATGAACATTTTAACAAAAACATGCGAAAACTGATATTTAAAAAAAAAAATCAAACCCATTTATTGCCATGAGGCAAATTTAATTTAATTGTCATCATGATGCGCTTTAATTAATCTCTTTTGATTACCATTTTTAATTAATTCAACATTTAATTGTTTTACAGGCTTAAGTTTTTTTTTTAAAGGCAGAAATTATACATTGCATCTGTAATGCATATTTCAATGTCAGTCTTTGAACACATTTGTGAATGCTATTGCATTCAAGCTGTGCAATCAGTTCCATTAATTAGTTTGTTAGACTGACAGCCTACCGATTCTCTGCTTGCTTGTCGTTGCTACTGTCATTCTTGTTAAAACCATTGAATTATTCACCACCACACCCAATGGTCCATGGCCACAGTTTGTATCTGGCCACTTTGCGAAAGTCGTTTTTACGGTAAAGTTACCTCACTTTGCATCTGGGAATGAAGCCATCATCTTTTGCGGTTTGGGTGTGTTTCAGCAAACTTTGTTAGAACATCTTCCCCCCTAATTCGGTTGCCTATAGTTTGTGATCTAATAATAAACAGACCCTTGAGTTATTGTCTGGAAATATGAATACCCATAATGCATTTGTATCACCTGTCTGATAAATCCTCTGCATTGTTGCCACAGTAGAAGCGTTTTTACCTCTGACTGCAGCGGTAGAGCCTAGAGGATGTGATCCCATGGGAATACAGACAAAAGTGCTTATGTGCTTCAGCAGAACGAAACGAGGCAGGCCAGTAGAATGGCTGTGAATAAAAGCATTTTTGTTGCATAGCTTTGTATGTGTGTTCAAGCATAGTTGAAGTAAAACAGAGTTTTTATCATCCATTCTATTCTCAGTTGCTGTTACTTCTATATGCAGTACAGCATGCGCATTTGTGTTTATATACAGATTTTATATACAATACATAACATTTTAATGTCACAGTCTTTTCCTGCTTCACTGCTTCATGTCAGCTGTAACCTGTTTCCATAGAGTGCAGATAATGTAGTTCAATTACAGTATTTTAGTGCATGATATCGTGACATCACCTCCCTTGGTGGTTTGTTGCTAAGAAGTGAAATGTGATCAAGCTGAAGTGATCTTCTGTTCGCTTCATATACCGACAAAACCTTCAATATGACACATTCATTTAGTATGGTCAGTTATAGAAAAAATGAATCATACCTACTGAACAGATTTGGATAAATTTAGCATTGCATCACTTACTCACCAATGGAAGAACCCATGGGAATACAGACAAAAGTGCTTATGTGCTTCAGCAGAACGAAACGAGGCAGGCCAGTAGAATGGCTGTGAATAAAAGCATTTTTGTTGCATAGCTTTGTATGTGTGTTCAAGCATAGTTGAAGTAAAACAGAGTTTTTATCATCCATTCTATTCTCAGTTGCTGTTACTTCTATATGCAGTACAGCATGCGCATTTGTGTTTATATACAGATTTTATATACAATACATAACATTTTAATGTCACAGTCTTTTCCTGCTTCACTGCTTCATGTCAGCTGTAACCTGTTTCCATAGAGTGCAAATAATGTAGTTCAATTACAGTATTTTAGTGCATGATATCGTGACATCACCTCCCTTGGTGGTTTGTTGCTAAGAAGTGAAATGTGATCAAGCTGGAGTGATCTTCTGTTCGCTTCATATACCGACAAAACCTTCAATATGACACATTCATTTAGTATGGTCAGTTATAGAAAAAATGAATCATACCTACTGAACAGATTTGGATAAATTTAGCATTGCATCACTTACTCACCAATGGAAGAAGGTGAATGGGTGCCGTCAGAATGAGAGTCCAAACAGCTGATTAAAAACAACACTATAATCCACAGCACAGCCATCCATTAACATCATTAAAGCAAAAATGGCATATTTTAATAAGCAAATCAATCATTAAGAGATGTCAACTTCAAATGGTTGCTTCTGGCTACAATATGAACCTGTAATCTGTAATATTGCTTTTTTTTTTGTCTGAATCAGGAGAGAAATATGCACATCAAGCCCCATTTACAAGGGAAAACAGTTTTGGATCGGGCCTGGTGGGAAGCTTCGGGGCCTTCAGGGACGATGCTGAGGATGGGGAGAGATAGCTCGCAAGTGTCTGCTCCACCACTGGCATCGCCCCATATCCCTTATCATTCAGCCCAACGATGTTCTTTTGAATAATTAAAGACTGTGGGGCTGTAATACAGAATGAGTACGGTTTCTCCCACGATCTTGACAACTCAGCATGGAGATCAGGGAAAAACGGAAGGCCCCTGTCGTGAAGGCTGTGATCTGGATTCAGAAAACGCTCGTCTAATTATTTTTAGGACGAGCGTCCTGTTTCTAGGAGAAACCGCAGCGCGGGCTTCCGAACACTGAGAGAGAGCCACGGATCTAGCGGGTGAGGACCGAAAAAAAGACGAGCCCGTCTCGGATCCCTCCGCTAAATCCACCCGCGATCCCCACGACGACTGTCTACGCGGTGCCTCGGCAACAGCGGGAATGCTGCCAGCGGGACCGCGAGCCTGGCCGCTCTCCTCAAACACAGCCAGGCGAGAGCGTGTCATTATATATATATATATATATATATATATATACTTTTTAATTTTTTGTTTTGTATTCTATTATTTTATAAAATGTAATATAATATTTAATGTATAGCGTTATATATAATTTTGAATGATAGATAGATAGATTTGATTTTTATACATAATTTTTGTTTGTATATAGTTATTTTATTAATTTACAATTTGTAATTTATAACATGTAATTTATTGATGGATGGATTGATGAATAGGTAGATAATTTATTGTTAGATAATTTTGTTATTAATAATAGGTGTATTTATTATTTTATTATTTTTATTGTTTTGTTTTATTTTAAAATACATAAAATATAATATTTAATTTACATCATTATATATAGTATAGAGAGAGAGAGAGAGAGCGAGAGAGAGAGAGAGAGAGAGAGAGAGAGAGAATAATTCATTTACTTTTTATTGTTTTATTAAAAAATTTAATACGTGTAATTTTTGTGATTCTAATTCTTGTCAAATTCTTATTTAACATCCTGGGTGTGTCTATGGCTAATTTAATTCTACTTTCAGCTCATAAACTGAAAGTGTGTAAATTCTTAAATTTTGAATTTTGCTCAATTTTAACTGCCTTTCATACTGCACATGGCATTGTGGATCTAGTATCTTTTTCAAACAAAATCACCTGTATGTCTCATGATAGTGACAAATTAAATCCCATGTCCACGTTTTAGGTGACATTATAGCCACAAAGATAGCCATGGTAAATGGCTCTATTGGGCTCTGGAATGCAGTGTAATTTCTTTCACTTCTTGAAGGAACCTATAGGGTTCCATCAAGGCTATTAGAGTGAGAGGAGCAGATGTGTGGTGTCCACATGAGGTGGTTTTGATGGTAGCAGGTTATGGAGACTGACGGCATTGTTAGCCAGGGCACACGGTGGCAGATCACATGTTTTAATGTGCCTCAGGCCATTGCCAATGGCTTCATATTACAGTGTGGAAATGTAATTACATTCTTAGAGCACAGGAAGAGAAGCATTTATGGAATACATTAGCTGTATTAGACACACTTTTTACCAGATAAATTAAAATTAGGTTTTGCTGATCTGCTGTCATTGGGCTTTCTTTGAAAAGTGGAACTGACAAATTGATTGTTATTGCTTTTGACTTCCCTCAATGATTGGAAGCACATCGCTGCAGTCCTCAAGGGAAGCTGGTGTGCTGTGTGGAGTTCAGACCGTTTTATTATTAACTAGCATAAGCTGGAATTCTTTGGTCAACTAGCTTTAATCAAACAGGCCATGTTGGTCGACTAGTGTCAACAGCTTAGCTAGTTAGCCATGCTGAGAGTCACTCCTCATACAGTAGTCTGTTCTTTAATTATTGTTTTCAACCTTCATGACTGCTGCTACGCTTGGTAGGAGGTGTGCTTAGATTTTCAAACGCTATGGCAACACCCCAGGGTTCTAAGCTAGCCTATATTTTAAAGATATGCCATTTAGCACTCATTTAAACATTAAGGAATCCAGTCAAGACTAACCTCACAGTAGGGTTGCTTCTGCTGATTGCATACATATGTCTCTAAGATAGCATTATGATTTCTTTAATATCTCAGTTGTTTCATTAAAAGGAGAATTTTACTCAAATCCTGCTTCTCAGATTTTTCTTCTATTAAAATACCCTAGTAATCTCACATCCTTGTTGAAAAAACAGTTTAAACTAGCCTACACTGTTTTAAGATGGTTTTAACTTGTTTAAGCTGGTGTACAGCTGGTTTCCCAGTCCGACCAGCGGAAAGTGTCCAAACCCCTCTTACACCAGCCAATATACCAGATTTTCCAGCTAAGATCAATAAACTAGCTTAGGCTGGTTTAAAGAGTTTTTTTCAGTGGGAATATGCTGTCTGCATTAACTCCCCCGAGCTATAATTGAACATCAGAACAATACGTTTTTTCCTCCAGACAGGGTTTGATGCTTACTTTTATATTTTTCCCAAGGAGCATGTGTGCTCCTATTTTGAAAAAATGAGGTGCGCATAAATAACTTTACAGTCACAATAAAAATGTATCAAGTAATTTGTTTTTTCTCAGGCGGGTACAAGGAGACGTTTACAGGTAAAATGGATTGGTTAATTTTAATACAAAAAGCACACTTTTTAAATATTTAAATTTGTTAATATTTCTGCGTCAAACTATTTATTTATTAATTATGAAATTACTACGATTTTAATCGTTTTTAAAAATACATATTAATATTTTTAAATAATTTCTACGCAACGCAGGACCTTTAAGCGCAAAACACACTGGGACTCTTATTTTGAAATGTCTTTGCTACTTGAGCTGCTCATTCAAACAAATGGAGATAAAATATGTGTTCTTACAACCATCAAAAGCATAAAATAAACATTCAATAAACAGCCGATCATAAGCATTTGCTGGGCTTAAATGCATGGCATTCATTTATTGTATTTTTTTAATGGAGCCATAAGCCTGTAGAATGCGCAAAGTGTAGAAACGTACACATTTATTTCATTAAATCATTGCCTTTAAAAATTTAATAATCACATTAAGCCATATCACGATTTCTATTTCCCAACCTTTAATTTAGGACCTCTTAATTAAGACGTTTATCATACCATTTAAGATATGTAAGGCTTTTTATGACCCACGAGGACCTACTTTTTCTCACACACATTCTCCTAAATATTTTTTCCAGTTCGTGCACATCTATTTTTAGTCACAAATACAATTGAAATGCTCGCATTGTCGAGCTCTATTGGGAAGAGTAGTTTAGCACTAGTAGCCCTATAACCAAACACACACACATGCATACTGTTTTCCAGTTGGAAATGTTTGCTTTGACCCTTTTTTTCATCCTCCTTCATCATTTGTTAGGTCATTTGGGGACGTCTCTTCTCAATACCCAAAACGGCCCATCTTAGAAAATCTCAAACAAACGATGATCGTGAGTCGGCCTGCCTGCGTGTTGGTGGCATTGTTCTGGGTGTCAGTAGTACCCAGTGGAAAAGTGATCGCTGTCTGCGACTCATAAATATAATTTCCTTGAAACCTGTGAGCCGTGTGCCGCTGTGGGGAGGTTCTGATTGCATTGGAGGTGACAGAGCCAGCGTCAGACTGCCTGTTTCAACGGAGTGACCTTGTGGGACTGGGGGAAGTGGTCAGGAATGATGGATTTCCTAGTGCTTATGATGCTTGTCTGTCGCCCCTTGAGAAAGATTCTGTAGAGTGAGGATTTCAAAGAAACAGCCTTTTTCATTTTATAGTAAAAACCGGCGGGCGAAAAAACTTAAAATGCCATGTCATTTTACACTCAGATTTATTGGGATTGAACTTTTTCTCCCGTGACGGGAAGTTAAACTGCCCATGTCACCGATAAAAGGCAAGACTGTGTGTTAGAAATAGAATTTGATGCATCTAAAAGGGTCATATCATAAGGAATCAAATTTATTCTTGATATTTTGAGATGTGATATAAACAAATATACACTATACATGTAAACTACAAAAGTTTGGGGTCAGGAAGATTTTAAAATGTTTTTTTAGTTGTCTAATTTGCTCAACAATGTCGCATTTATTTGAACAAAAATACAGTAAAAACTGTAATATTGTGAAATATTATTACAGCTTAAAATAAATGTTTTCTGTTTTAGTAGATTTTAGCCATTACTCAAGTAACATACTCAATGTATAATATGATTTGGTGCTCAAGAAACATTTCTTATTATCATCAGTGTTGAAAGCTTAATATTTTTATGAAGATCATGTTACTTTTTTTCAAGATTCTTTTGATTTTGTTTTGAAGGTCAAAAGAACAGCATTTATTACAAATAGCATATTTTTTTAAACAATGTAATGCATTCTTACTGTATAATACATGTATAATATTATACATCTTAAAGTTTCTGTGTTAATTATATTTAACAACTCCTGAATAGTTCATGTTTTCTTGTAGTGTGAATTTTCTGATTTATGTGTCTTAAATGTATGTTTCCACATTTGCATTTATTTGCATATATACATACTAAATAATTCCCCTCATTTTCTGCTAAGGTGTCACAAGGAACAACATAAGTCTGTATAATCACTGATACACACTCAAGCATTTTGTTGAGCATATGTGTGAGAAAGAGAGACTGAGGGAGAAAAACAGGTTTATAAAATAAGAAAAAATCGCTGTGCACACACACATAGATGTGTATATATATATGCACTCATGTGTATGCGCACATCCCAGAAACGAGAGCTAGAAAGTATAATGGGCAAAAATTAATTAACGAGTGGCGGCTGAAGTTGCCGGGTATAGTCACAGAGCAAGGTGCTGAGCTGGCTAATGAGATGTGGAGGCAGCCGGTATTAAACAGCCAGGCTCTTTTAATAGGAAAGGTCAGGCATGTCAGCTGCCATTATTGTTCTGTGTGTCCTGCTGACGCTGTAGCCAGTCCAGCTAAATTGAGATCTCAACTTGCTAATAGCCTAGAACTTCACTAGTGGTGTATTAAAGCCTGTACAAAAGTTTCCTTGTGGGTGAAGCGTAGTCATTTCCTGCTACAGACAGTAAAAAAGTTGAATTCGAATTTAATAAATTAGAATGAAAATTATGTTTTAGATACTGTTCAAATCTATCGGTCTTTCTGTCATTCTGACGTACTGTGTACTGTTTTTCTGTCGTACTAATGGACTTTCTATCATTCTGTCTGTCTGTATCTATAATTCTATCTGTTGTGCTATCCATGTATCATTCTTTCTGTCTGTATCTATAATTCTATCTGTTGTTCTATCCATGTATCATTCTGTCGATCTGTTTGTCTCTGTCATTCTGTCTATCATTCTAACTGTCTGTCTGTCATTCTGTCTGTCTGTCTGTCTGTCATTCGGCGTTCTTTCATTCTACCTGTCGTTTCATTCTATGTATGTTTTTATTGTTCTGTCATTCTAATGGACTTTCTATCATTCTATCCGTTCTTTCTATCATTCTGTCGATCTGTTTGTCTCTGTCATTCTGTCTATCATTCTAACTGTCTGTCTGTCATTCTGTCTGTCTGTCTGTCATTCGGTCTGTCTGTCATTCTGTCGGTCTGTCTGTCGGTCTGTCTGTCATTCTGTCTGTCGTTCTGTCTGTCTGTCATTCTGTCTATCATTCTAACTGTCTGTCTGTCGTTCTGTCATTCTGTCTGTCTGTCTGTCTGTCATTCGGTCTGTCTGTCATTCTGTCAGTCTGTCTGTTTAAAATAAAAATTTTAGTTTTATGGACCTTGCTGGAACAACACTTGATTTCCCAATTGATACAATATATAATGAATAGATTCCTTTATATATTAATTTTCTTATTTGATAATGATAATGCACTAGTGCCCTTTATATTTGTGGTCATACCTTGAGCCCAGAGATGGCATGGTTGGTATGGACACTTTGATGCTGTAAATGTTTGTTGGTAATCACATATCGCTTTTATTTTTCTGGTTGGTGGGGCGATTCAGCTGGAGTGACAGTGATACCGGTGTGTTGTGTGAAGCAGAAGACATGACTCTAGTGGTGAATGCAGGGGTGGATACTCGCAGGGACGCCACACATCAGTGTCGCACTGTCATTCTGTCCTAGTTTGTTGAGAATTAGACGTATATATATCCGTCAGCAGATACATCTGTCGCTACTGTGCTGAAAAATTAACATACATACATCACCTTCTCAGGCCTTAAGAGTTTGTGAGAGAGAATAATGAATATCCCATGATGCTTTGGGTGTTTCACCTCACTTCTGAGAATATTACTGTGCAGGAAAAAAAGAAATTGTAGCCTTTGTGGAAAGCAGTCATAGTTTCCAGAGCATGCCATTTGTGAGTGATGTTTTGTAGGTGTCATTGTATTTTAGTCTTCTGTTATTATGCAATGTGGCAATTTTAATACTATACTTGTAAGTTAGAAAGAAAAATATTGTACTCTTCTGTGCATTAGAGCTTCCAGTGGAAGGTTGATAGTCTCTTGAGGTGAATTCACTAAACAGTTGTGTCACATTCAACACAAAACACTGTTAATTGCAAACCATCTGCATTCCAGTTGAGCAAGACACTAGTATTTAGATTGTCATTATTTTAAGATCAAACATGCCTCAGGCTGATGATACACAGGGCAACTTTTTGAGCAATTTTGCCGGGCAACTATTTTTGAGCAATGCTGCTTGGGCACTTTCCCATTGAGAATGGGTAATAAATTTCTATCTGGATAATTTAGATAAGTTGTGGGCCCTGTGTCTCACCTGGTTGCCCGTTAACTGCAACATTGCTCAAAACGTTGCCCTGTGTCAGCCTCATTTTATGTAAATTAGGCTGTAGATTACAAAGTCACAAAAAGTTGATAATTGTTTATGTGTAATTTGTTAAAAAAGAAGCATTAGAGTATGGCATCAAAATCTGTTGCTCATATTTGTTGTAGGGCCCAACTTGGTGGTTAATGCACTTTGGGGTGAATACAGTGTTTTTTTTTT
>NW_015505500.1:526765-617900 GCF_001515645.1 Sinocyclocheilus grahami
TCAAACATGCCTCAGGCTGATGATACACAGGGCAACTTTTTGAGCAATTTTGCCGGGCAACTATTTTTGAGCAATGCTGCTTGGGCACTTTCCCATTGAGAATGGGTAATAAATTTCTATCTGGATAATTTAGATAAGTTGTGGGCCCTGTGTCTCACCTGGTTGCCCGTTAACTGCAACATTGCTCAAAACGTTGCCCTGTGTCAGCCTCATTTTATGTAAATTAGGCTGTAGATTACAAAGTCACAAAAAGTTGATAATTGTTTATGTGTAATTTGTTAAAAAAGAAGCATTAGAGTATGGCATCAAAATCTGTTGCTCATATTTGTTGTAGGGCCCAACTTGGTGGTTAATGCACTTTGGGGTGAATACAGTGTTTTTTTTTTGGCTGAGGACTGGCCCAAGGACTGGCTATGTATTTCAAACAGAGCCTTAAACTTGAGCTATTTTTGTGATTATCCAAGACGTTTCTGCCTTGCTTTATGAGAATGTGTATAGTGCGGTGTTTGTTTACCGTGTTTAACATAATTCTTTTGTATTTATCTATTCTATAAGCTAAAACAATGCAGTGTAGGCTAGTGTGATGACAGAATTTGTATTTTTGTGTGAACTATGCCACTAACATAATTTTTCAATAGGATTCTGCCCACAAACCTTAAACGGTCATTGTGTAATGTAGCATCACTCAACATTTTCTTAAGGACGCACTTGTAGATTATCGATCATCATTTTTAGGGCTTGACATTAATAGAGTCTTCACTTATGGGAAATATGTGCTGACCCTGGACGATGGACGTGAGTAATAGTGGAAAATGAGAATGAGGCCGATGCCCTTGTGACCCTCATTGGAGGGCTTGACAGGAGCAGGTCAATATTGTCTTCCTGTTTAATTTATTTAATTGCTTGACCTATGACATGAAAGGTCACAGCTGCTGCTTGAAGGTTTTATCAGTTCATTGACCATTTGAAGGTGTTTAATGGTGAGACCACTTTTAGATATATATATATATAAAATTTTATACAGGGTGAAATAAAGGGTTGAGTAGTCTTCTATTCTCTTGAGACTTCCTTGCCGGACAAAATCCCATTTGCCTCGTAAATTATCATTAGAGTTTCACTCTGCAATCTGTACACGTCTGTGCTAAGCAGCCCAAAAACGGGTTCATTGGCAAAGTTGTGGGCCCTGTGTCTCACCTGGTTGCCCGTTAACTGCAACATTGCTCAAAACGTTGCCCTGTGTCAGCCTCATTTTATGTAAATTAGGCTGTAGATTACAAAGTCACAAAAAGTTGATAATTGTTTATGTGTAATTTGTTAAAAAAGAAGCATTAGAGTATGGCATCAAAATCTGTTGCTCATATTTGTTGTAGGGCCCAACTTGGTGGTTAATGCACTTTGGGGTGAATACAGTGTTTTTTTTTTGGCTGAGGACTGGCCCAAGGACTGGCTATGTATTTCAAACAGAGCCTTAAACTTGAGCTATTTTTGTGATTATCCAAGACGTTTCTGCCTTGCTTTATGAGAATGTGTATAGTGCGGTGTTTGTTTACCGTGTTTAACATAATTCTTTTGTATTTATCTATTCTATAAGCTAAAACAATGCAGTGTAGGCTAGTGTGATGACAGAATTTGTATTTTTGTGTGAACTATGCCACTAACATAATTTTTCAATAGGATTCTGCCCACAAACCTTAAACGGTCATTGTGTAATGTAGCATCACTCAACATTTTCTTAAGGACGCACTTGTAGATTATCGATCATCATTTTTAGGGCTTGACATTAATAGAGTCTTCACTTATGGGAAATATGTGCTGACCCTGGACGATGGACGTGAGTAATAGTGGAAAATGAGAATGAGGCCGATGCCCTTGTGACCCTCATTGGAGGGCTTGACAGGAGCAGGTCAATATTGTCTTCCTGTTTAATTTATTTAATTGCTTGACCTATGACATGAAAGGTCACAGCTGCTGCTTGAAGGTTTTATCAGTTCATTGACCATTTGAAGGTGTTTAATGGTGAGACCGCTTTTAGATATATATATAAAATTTTATACAGGGTGAAATAAAGGGTTGAGTAGTCTTCTATTCTCTTGAGACTTCCTTGCCGGACAAAATCCCATTTGCCTCGTAAATTATCATTAGAGTTTCACTCTGCAATCTGTACACGTCTGTGCTAAGGAGCCCAAAAACGGGTTCATTGGCAATAGCACATCCTCCGGTCTTTCGTGACTGGTAATTAAGTGGTAACATTTCTGACACATTCATTACTAGACGGCCTACGTTCATAACCATGCTGAAAATAAGTCAATAATGTTAGCTGATGCTAACTGTCTAGCTAACGAGCTTGCTGGTGCTAAATTTAGGTAATTTTTTAAAAATAAAGTCCAAATATTTTTATTCAACCACCTAGATAGATTACATCTGAGGGAAAAGAACGGATGTGATGTTCAGAACATGGTAACTACAGTAATTATCAAAGTGGGAAGTGATGCCCTCTGGGGGCATTTGGCCAGGGGTGTTTCTTCACCACAGACAAGGTTTGAGAAGAAAAAAATCATTATGAAAATCTAATTATATTTTCCTTATTATATTCATTATTTCCTTATTGGTTATTTGGGGAAAATCCCAGGTATTTTGAGCAGTAGGATTATAAAAAAATATATACTAATATAAAATTAAATGATAAAAATAGCCAATATAAAACTGCAAAATAAACATTCATCTATCAGTACTTTTTTACTTAAGTACATAAAAAATCAAGTACTTTTGTACTTTCACTCGAGTAAAATTGAAAACTGAGTACTTTTGCTTTTACTGGAGTAATATTTTATAATACGGATATGTACTTTTACTTAAGTACTTGATTTGTGTACTTCGTCCACAACTGATCAAAAGTGACAGTAAAGACATTTATAATGTTATAAAACATTTCTATTTCAAATGCTGTTTTTAAACTCAATTTCCACAAAAATATTAAACACAACTGTTTTTTAACATTTATAATAATAATACATTTTTATTGAGCAGCGAATCCGCATATGTGACCCTGGACCACAAAGCCAGTCTTAAGTCGCTGGGGTATATTTTTAGCAATAGCCAAAAAAACATTGGGTCAAAATTATAGATTTTTCTTTTATTCCAAAAATCAGAAACTTTCTGATTTCTGATCCAGTCCTCCAATCTGAAACTAAACTGCAAAAACAGATTGATCAGAAATATTTTAATTAGCTGTTTTTTATTTTTTATTAATACTTTTATTAAGTAAGGATGCATTAAGTTGATTAGTTGACAGTAACAAAGTAGTTTAACTTCGTTACTGTACTTAAGTAAATTTTTCAAGTATCTGTACTTTACTGGAGTAGTTTTATTTTGAGTAATTTTTACTTTTACTTCACTACATTCCAAAGCATAAGATCATACTTTTTACCTCACTACATTTCTAACATTTATAATAATAATAAATTTTTATTGAGCAGCGAATCCGCATATGTGACCCTGGACCACAAAGCCAGTCTTAAGTCGCTGGGGTATATTTTTAGCAATAGCCAAAAAAACATTGGGTCAAAATTATAGATTTTTCTTTTATTCCAAAAATCATTAGGATATTAAGTAAAGATCATTTTCCATGAACATATTTTGTAAATATCTTACGGTAAATATATCAAAAATATATTTAAAGGCAATTTCTCAGTATTTAGATTTTTTTGCACCCTCAGATTCCAGATTTTTAAATAGTTGTATCTCGGCTAAATATTGTCCTATCCTAACAAACCATGCATCAATGGAAAGCATATTTATTCAGCTTTCAGATGATGTATAAATCTCAATTTTAAAAAATCGACTCTTATGACTGGTTTTGTGGTCCTGGGTCACATATTAGAATGATTTCTGAAGGATCATGTGTCACCGAAGACTGCAATAAACCACAGAAAATAAATTACATTTTAAAATATAGTAAAATAGAAAACAGTCATTTTAAATTGTAATAATATTTAACTGTATTACTGTTTTTACTGTGCTTTTCATCAAATAAATGCAGTCTTGGTGACTTATTTCCAAAAACATTTAAAAAATCTAATAAAAGCTGAATCTATGTAAGCTACATTAAACTAAATAATATTTAAGTGGTGGATTGTATGTTAAAATAAAAAAGTATTCCTCAAAAAATATTTGCTTTTAGTGCTCAAATATATATAGACTCTCTGACCATATAGGCACCATGTGTGAAGCAGAGCAGCTTTGCTATGGGTCTGTGACATTCATCAATATAAAGCAAACATGGTGAACACAGAGACCTTCTGAACTCAGGTCAGTCTGCAGAACCTCACAGCAGCCTTTACACTTCCCAGATAGATCACTCAGACCCTGCCAGGTAAACAAGATGCACCATCATGCCAGAATGAAAGGTGACAGGCTGCAAAAGATATTGGCTGATGTGTAAAAGCAGTGGTTCTCGAACTTTTCAGGCCAAGTACAACCTTCGACTGAGTCAGAGCATCCAAGTTCCACCTAGTGTGTGTGTGTGTGTGTATGTATGTGTATATATATATATATATATATATTATTATTATTATTTTTTTTTTTTTTAAATAATTATTATATATTAAGTGTACAGTTTGAGGAGCGGTGTGTTAGAGAATGTGATGATTGGAGAGAGAGAGAGACTGGAAGTGATGCAGGTAGAGCAGGAGCGAAGAAGATTGGGGGTCAAACTGAAGTGGCGGAAAGAGGGAATAAGTTGGTAGAGAGGAAATGTGTGTACAAATGAGAGGCCAGGCAAAGGAGATGGAAACTATAGATGAGGGAGATTGAGACAGGACAATCAGTGAGAAAGAGCAAGAGCTCTGAGCAGCCAGGATAAGCTCAGCACAGCTCATGAGTTGATAGCACTTGACTGCTTGAGGGTGGCTGGAAATAAGACAAACTGTCCCTTGCTGTCAAGCCTTCAGGACTGATTGATCTGTTATCTCTCTGCACAATTCATCTCTCACTTGATTTATTACCATGTGTGTGTGTGTGTGTGTGTGTGCCAGAGAGAGTGAGCAAGTAAAAGAGGGACTTTGTAAGCAAGACCATCTCTACTTGAAAGGTGTACTGAGTGCAAAGACTCGTGTGAATTTCTTTGTCATCTGTGTTTATTAAAATGAGTTATGTCTGCATTCCACTACTGTACAGATCAGTGTTGCTCTGAAACTGTACTTTGCCAAGCTATAAACTCCTCATTGAATTGAAAGTAGCTAAACTGCAGTCAAGCTAGTTTTCAAAAAGGTTACAAGACAAAAATATAGGTAATATACTGTAAATTACTAAATAAAATGAAATTTATTCCTGTGATGGCAAAGGTGAATTTTCAGCATCATTACTCCAGTATTCAGTGTCACACGATCCTTCAGAAATCATTCTAATATGCTGATTTAGTGCTCAAAAACATTTCTTACTATTATCAGTGTTGAAAACATTAACGATAAATGATTCATCAAAATGAGCATGGGACTCAAATGCGTGACTCAAATGAGTGAGTTAAATTGGAAAAAGTAGCTTGTCATGAAAAGCCAAGAGAGCTGTTGTCATGCTACTGCTACAATAAATGTAGTTATGTTTGTGGTGTTGCAAATTTTAGTAGGCCAACAGATTCTCCAAACCGTGCAGGGCTGTAGCAACCATGATGATAACTAGAGTGGACAAGTTCTAAGAAATTTCTAAGTATTTCTCCTCTACATTTTAAGTAATCGTTTTATTTTGCTTTGCCTGAAGGCAAAAATTAGCCAAGCAGGAGCTTCTGCATGCCAGTTGCAAGCGCAGTGCACTGAATGAGTGAGCAAATAAGTTGTTATTCTACTCTGGTTATCACCTGGTCATCTGCCTGTCAGAAAAACAGATATTGGACAGACAAACATCATGCTATTAATATTCATGAGTCAAATGCTTAATTTTCCAAATGTATATTATTTGAGCTGAATTGCGGTTTATTTTTACAGTTGCATTACATTTCCTTTTTCCCAAATTCCTTATTTACTTATTATTATTAGTAATTATTACTATGATTACTTTGAGAAGTATTCTACTGTATAATAGTAATGTATTTCTGTCACAATTTCTTCAATTTAAACACAGCTTTTATTTTGATAGGTTGTCGTGCCGCTGAGAAGGTCACGGTGTACTGGATGCTATGATGGTATACATTCATACAAGACATTCTGTCATCAGCATCCCCGCTCGAGAGTCCTCTACCTCTCTTCTCTATTAAAAAATCCCGGCCTCCTCTACTGCTCAACAAGGTCTATTTGAATATAGCTGAATCATATTATTTACTGATTTAGCATATGCTCTAGTAATGCACATCCAATTAGATGGCAATAGCCATCATATTTTATGCTGTATTTTGATGGCGTGATGTAAAAGCCGCTTTTAGCCGAAGATGATTTATTATAGGCTGTGTTCAGAATAGAGTATTACAATTTCTGCAGTGTTTAGTACACGTACTGTGCACCGTATGCACATTGTCTGAATATGTAGAATACTTGGATGACCTACATGTCAGCAAAATGTGTTGAAT
Organism: Sinocyclocheilus grahami; assembly: GCF_001515645.1. Lineage (NCBI taxonomy): Eukaryota > Metazoa > Chordata > Actinopteri > Cypriniformes > Cyprinidae > Sinocyclocheilus > Sinocyclocheilus grahami. Next base: position 533,322 of record NW_015505500.1, read on the forward strand.
ACAGTATACAGTATCCCACAATGCAGTGCAGTCAGTTTGACTAGTCATTTCCAGTGTGATGAATAACCTGGAAGTAATTGTATTTATATGTCACTTTTTTAAATGTACACCATTCAAAGTTTGGGGTATGATTTTTTTTATATTTTTGATGTAAGTAACTTATACTTGCCTGGGCTGCATTTATTTGATAAAAAAAATACAGTAAAAAAAATTATTCAACATAATCCTTCAGAAGTCTTTCTAATTTCTTGGTGCTCAAGAAACATTTCCTATTATCAATGCTGAAAACAGTTGTTTCGTTCACGTGAAGGTCATATGCGTCAAGGTCATGAGTAGACGGTATGCAACAGGGAGGCAATCAGCGCTCGTGTGCTCACACACCTGCCCTTTCCAGAACAAGAATGGGACAGCTTGATTTTTATTATCCATCTCCCTTTTCATCATGCAATTGTGGCTCCAGCAGTCAGAGAGAAATTACTCTGATTATTTTCAGCATATGGGGAAATAAGACCCAATTTCCCACCTCAATCTTCGAGATGATTTGAAGTGTAACCAGTCTGTCACACTGGACAGATAGATAGACGCACCAGGCCCTGATTAAGGTCCACCATCAAGCAAAGAGTTTTTTTTCAAATTATATCAATCTTCATTTATTTAGACTGCATGAGCTTGGTTTTTTTGTTCACGTCCTTAGAGGATGAGGTTATTAAATGCAAATCGTCAAGTTAACACTTGCCATTTTCAGTGATTTAACAATAGCTCTGCTTTGGATTTCAAGGTTGTATAATCACAACAAGTGTTTTCCCTTAATTGACACAGATAATCAAAGCTTGACTCTTGGATGTCTGTTTCAGTCTTAAATCTAACAACTCTTTGTGCCAGGTATTGAACGTAACCTTTGATTTGTGTTTACTATTCCCTAAAGTTCTTTATTACGGTAATCACATGCCTTTAAAAGATGCTGCAGGTTGATTGAATATGTTGTGAACATCAGTGCATCCCTAGTAAAAAAGTAATATATTTAAAATACATTTATTTTACACTAATAGTTCAAATGTATCACTGACATATTGCTCAAGACTTACTGATACGAAAATTATAATGAAACTTTATTTGGAGTGATACTTATGCACTATGCACATTTCTTAATATTAAGTCTAAAATGTGTTTTAATGTCACTATTGTTGAGGATTGTATGATCTTTGAATAATATCGATTTAAATGCAAGATATTTAAAGTGTACCTAAAGTATACTTGCAATAGTTCCATTTTAACACGATCAAATATACTTCAGTGTATCTTTAATTGGACTTCAGCGCTACTTCTGCATAATTAAAGTGAATTAAATACAAAATGAGTTGCTCCAATTCAGCAGACTTTAAGTATACCAGTTTTCAGGGTATTTTATTAACTACATAAATATGTAAATGTATTTGTAGTATACTGAACATGAAATGGATGTGTGTGTGTATGTGTGTGTGTATATATATTATCATTTGCTAATGAAAATAAGACTAGGAAATAGCTATAGCATTTTGTTGAATTCTGAATAAGATAATTAAATTGATAACTCATTTGTTAAGGTCAAATGAAAAAAAAAACAAATCTTACATTAAATCTTATGTCTTCATTGTGTTAAAAGCTGACATTTATCTAAATATATTTCATAAAAAAGGAAAATTCTGCATTTTAGAATTTAACTTGGGGCCTAAGCCAGTCTTGAAAAACGAATTAATAATTTTTTTTAGATAGATAGATAGACAGACAGACAGACAGATTATTTAATAGTTTTACTCTCCTGCAATGTGGCACTTTTATATTTGTTTATTCTAACAGTTATTTCTGTTAGTGCTATTACTGCGGGTCAAATGCTAAAAAAAATGTTTTTTAAGTTTACAATAACTGCTCTATTTTTGCCCTGTTTTTTCACTTCAAGTTATTAAAATTAAGTTATTATATATAATTATATTACTTGCATTTTTTATTATTTATAAAATTAGTTTGTTGCACCATAAAAAAATTTAAATTAGCCATTTTAGTGAAATGAAAAAGTTTGTTGAATTGTTACAGCTTCTAAAAAGTCATGTACCCAGCACACTTTCAAACATTTAAATTCCCAACTAATTAGGCCAAATAGTTGTAAAAGATGTTGTTTTTAATCATGTTTTATGCTCCTCTCTGATTTGAGGAGGTACGTGCATCGCTTTTAGAAAATCACGAGTCAAGTGAAATGTTCCTTTCCATCCCGACTGTTTCAGCATGCAAATTAGCATTTGCCTGTGAACCAACAACATCCGAGAAAAATTGATGACCTCGGTACAAGCATTACGTCTGAAACACCTCATTAGCTGCTTTCCTCTCGATAGAGTCTAGACTGTATTTGGGTTATGGAATCCAGACTCGGTTGTGGGGCTGGTTTTTTTCTTTCTATAAAAGGCCCAAATAGCTGTAATTATCTGGAAGAGTCATTAGCTTGGTGTTTATCTGGGTAAAAGCGATGCTTTCATAAATATCCGCAATATACGAGTGATATTTGTCCTTCTCTCTGTTTGTGCCACAGGCTTCGTTTCCTGTTTCACTCAACAGAGATAGAAATCAAACATGGAAAGTTCAACCTGTTTGCAGTGGCCCTCTTTCCTCTCGCACGCCCGTCACCGTTATTAATGCCCTCTGATGTAAATGACTGATAGTCTGGAGTTGCACTGCCCCTGAAGTACGCTGCAACGGAGTATCGGCCACTTAATTCTGCTGCTATGCCATGCTTTTAAGAGGGGAGATAAGCCAAGAGCGGCCAATTTCCTTCTGGGATGGGCACGCTTTATTGATGGAGTGGACCACGCTAATGTTTTTAGCCTTCTGGGTGTCCATCTGTGAGCATTTTTCCAGTGTCATCACCACTCTGTTTAAGTAGCTCCAATGGCTTCTTCGGGCAAAGGGGAGATAATGCAGGCTATTTATCATGCAGGAATTCAATTTTGAGCCCACCATTCTCCTCATAAAAGAGTTACCAATCCATATATCAAGCATTTAGTTGTCTGTTTTCATGAGCGGGAAATCATTTGTATGCATTTTATTTATTTATCGTACAGGTCGGATGGCCGGCGGGGGATGGGGCGTTGCGTTCGCCCTTAGGGAGGAGGAGAAAGATAGTCAAGGCTAACAATTAATTAATATGGCAATGTCAGAGAGAGAAAGAGGAAGGAGAGTGGAATGCTGGACTGTAGTCTGTTGACTTTCTCTATGTACCTCAATATGAATTGGTCTGCTTAAAACATGGTTATTTGGACAGAGATTTGAATTGATTCGTAATCAGAATATATTGATTGTGGATCTGTTTTGATTCTATTAGTACACTTAATATGATTCTTTTAGTACTTTTGTAGAATATTTGAAAAAGTCTCGCAACACAGTAACAGTGGTTGGTTTATTTGAAGTTGTATATGAAATTAGTAATAAAAGTAATAAAAGGCAAAAATGTCAGAAAAAAATTATCTTAAAAAAAATAATAATAATAATAATTGTATAATTTAAATGTAATCTCAAAAATATTTTCTAAAAGTATATATTCATTTTAATCATATTAATTATATTAATGTTGATAATGTTTAATAATATTACTTTATTTTAATTTAGTAATAATTTTTCATATTGTACATTATATTGTGATGTATAAATTAAAACAAGGGAGTAGTTTTTTTTTAAAATAAAATTGTGTAGAATTTTATATCTGCCAGTAATCGTCATCTTATCGTTATTGGCAATAATTTTTATGTTAGCTAATAGTAGATTCAGTAGTGTTGTAAAAATGTTTTTTTAAAGATTTATTTTTGCCATTTTCACCTTTATTACGATAGGACAGATCATAACTGTCAGGAAGCGAAGAGGGAGAAAGAGGGGGTGGGATCGGGAAAGGTCCTCGAGTCAGGATTCGTACTTGGGACAACTGAGCTGTATGTCGGCGCGCTGCCCACATAGCTATCGGCGCCGACAGTGTTTTTATTTTTTTATAACAATTTTTGATAACTGCTAGTGAAACTGGAAGTCATGAATGTTATTCAATTCTTTTACAATTTTTTCCTTTTTTAATGGAACCATTTCTTTTTTTAGAATACACTTCTCAACCCCAATGATTACTATTAAATGTCAAATTGTTGTGAGGAAGCATATTTGTCGTCACCCATGGGTTATTTTCTCCTGGATCTTGTTTTACTCACCATTTGCGTTCTAATGAGCTCTGTTGTTAATGTACACTCGGCCCTCCACTGGGGAGCGTGACCTCCAGTTGCCTGCGCTTTATGTTATATGATTAACGAGAGCGTGATTCCGCCAGATCAAACGAGCGGTCAAAAACAGCTTTTGATGAAAACACTTTTGATGGAGGGCCGATGTTAATAGCGTCCGGTGTTTCATGTGGCTCTCATGAGGACTTCAGATCTAGGTACACAAGTGCACTTTGCCGCTGCTTGAAGCCTTGGACGTACTCTTGTGCATTTAGAGGACTAGCTAGCTGTGTGCAGCTGTGGTCCAGTCAAGGTCATGCGACTGAGGTGTGTTTCATGCATGTCTGACAGTAATTAATTGTGCTGGCCTTCTCTTCCTGTCCTCTCTCAGCTGCCGCTTCCTATAGATTTCAACAGAGTTGGCTGACATTAGAAAGCCACAGATGTGCTAACTTGCCAATATATTTCATATTACTTGATAGAGCATCATGCCGAATTGCATCGATCGCTGTTCGTCTTTCCTGTTTTCCCCACTGTAATGGAATGGCAGATGAGATGATTTACATTTTTAAAGTTACTTTTTTCTCATGAGCGATTACCATCTATTTTCCTGCCAATAAAATACATCACAGCAGAGGAAGACTTCATCTAAAGACAAACCCCCTAATGCTATTTAAATGACACTGATTAAGGGGAAGTGTGCTTGTTCGACTGTGATTGTCAGTTTTGGTTTTGGTGATACGTTCCTCACCATCTGGACTATCAGTAGGAACTAACTATAAAAAGTAATAGGTGCAGAATTTCCAGTTAAAAGTACTTTGTATAAAAATACAGCTACCTGGTGGGATTATAACTCACATTAATGTGCATCAGGCACTTTTTTCAATCTTGGCCCTAAACAAGGAAATTATATATATATTTTTTTCTCTCTGTAATCTTGCATTGTCGCTAGAAGATTAATAAAAATGAATCAACATTTTTATTGTGCACTTATTGCATATGAGATTTTCTAAGATTCCAAAAAAGTATTATGATATTAAAAAAGTTACAAAGTTCCCTGATTAGCATAGGTAAAATTAAAAAAAAGATTAAAAAACAATACAAATAAAAATGTAAAATAAATAATAAAAATGTTTTAATAAAAAGTTATATTAACATTTTTTCATATAACTTTAATTAAAAAAAAAAAAGTATTTATATATATTTTTTTTTTCTGGAAACTTTGTAACCAGAATTTAGATTTTATTAGTACTGTTACAGTTTTTTTTTTTTTATACTTTTGTGGAATATTAAAAAGTCTCATATGCCATAAGTGCACAGTGAAATTTTTGATTAATTTCAGGTTGGATATGAAATAAGTAACTTATCATAATGATTTGTAAGTGTTTTTGATTTACTAGAAAGATCCTGCTCATAAGAATCTTTGAGAATCAGACAACACTGGTCGTGTTTCACACTGTAGATTCTAGGGATGCACAATAAATATGTACCTAATTTATATATTTTTTTAATTTAATTTGACCTATGCTAATCAGACCACTTAAATTTTAATAATTTTTAGAAGATTCAGTTGAAACCACTTTGCTTAAAATAATTTTTTAACAAGAGAACAAAGACTGTTAGCCAGTGGGGTAAGAAAAAAATGTAACACAAGACGTGTTCTCTGAGTACAAGTCCTATTATCTTACACCATTTTGCTTTTCAAGTAAATTGATCTTGTTTTAAGGATAGTTTAGATGTTTTTACTGTAAAACAAGACAAAATACTGATTTAAAATGACTGTGCAGTGAAACCAGAGAATGTTTTCAAGCAGTTGGAGTATCGTTTTCTGTACTGACATAAACAGCAAGTCCGGCATATCCCGGAGCCTGTCTCATTTTCAAATTGTCCTCACTTGGCTCTTGGTTTGAAGCTCTGCGTGAGAGAATTAAGGACTGAAATCAATTTGAGCACTGCCATTTCCCCCTCAAGTGGCTTATTAAAACATTACGCCACTGCCTGAGATTATTGATTCCAATCAAATCTGTTAGCTTCATTAGCTGATAGTTTCGCCCGTTCAGCCGGATGAAAGATCGGTGGAAATGGCAGCTGATGTTATGATTTAGTTGTTTCAGATCACATTACGTTTTTACATTTAAATGCCAGTGAGGCTTTGTGTATAGAAATAGTAGCATATTTTCTCAGACAGGGGTTTTTGAGATAGCAAAGCAAAAGCTTTTTAGATGATTAGGGGTTGGATAGAAAGAGAGCGAGCAGGAGCCAGAGACCTGTGCAATGCATTTAATCTCATAAAGTAATGCGCTGTACTCACATTCAGCAATCCGCTCATCATGGTGGGCTGAAGTAGCTGACACTGTGACACGTGGAGGTAGAAATCACAGTAGCAATAACTCTGTTCTGATCTTTGTGCATTGCTGGCTCAACATGAGAAAGCATGGATACACTCTTTGCTTTCCTCAGGAGCTGGTAGTACTAGTCTTATTTGGTGCATAAATATGAGTCTTTCTTTTTTGACTGTCCGGATCTTTTTTCCATGTTGTTGATTGTAGAGACTGTTAGATATAATAGTACTGTGGTGGTACAATGGCACAGTAGGCACGTTTCCATTACAGATTTGCGCAAAACTTTGGCGATATTTTATAAATGTTGATAAAAATGTATTACGAAATGACGGTATTTCCATTAACCGGTGTTATGCGACTAAAACGTAATTTTTTTCCTCTCGCAATATGTCATGGCAATGGATTTTGGCTATATTTAATCAAAAGAGGCGTATGCGTGTATCTTTACAGAAGCAGCACGGAGAGCCGCTTCAGAAACACAAGCATTGACTAGAGTGGCCGCCATCAACTCCGGTGGCCGCGTTGGAGCCGTAATGCGCCGCAGACATGTGCAGTGTAAATTGTCTAAGCATTAATGGAATGGAAAGCCCCTTATACTTGAGAGAGCGCCCATGTATGAAGTGTTTCTTGGAGGTTATAGTACATTGAAGAATGATTATATGACTTTTTACATACGCCATGTCACCTGTAAATGTGAAAAAAAGAGTTTCCATTGCAGTTTTGCAAAATATTCCTTTTTCGAATTGCCTGAAAAACCACCTCATGCGAGCGTAAAAACCTTTTTTGCGATATATGGGAGTTTTTGCGAAATTGTCACATTTCCATTAGGTGTATTTTCAATTCGCACTTTCAATTTGAACAATTTGAAGGGTAATGGAAACGCAGCTAGTGATGGTAATACTCAAGACGGTTTGCTGGCCCATCTTGGCCTCCAAGTCTGGTCTGGTTTGCTGGTTTTTGAGGAGTTTTGTGCAAGTATCAGCTTGATCGGCTGGACGTCTAGCTAGCCAACCAGCTAAACACTAGCTTGGCCAGGCTGTGAAACCAGCTAGATTAACATAAACTGAGCTAAGACCAGAAAACCATCTCAAGCCAGCTTATATGTGACCCTGGACCACAAAGCCAGCTTATATGTGACCCTGGACCACAAAACCAGTCATAAGGGTAATTTATTTCTGAAAGCTGAATAAATAAGCTTTCCATTGATATATGGTTTGTTAGGATAGTACAATATTTGGTCAAGATAGAACTATTTAAAAATCTTGAATCTGAGGGTGCAAAAAAATGTAAATATTGAGAAAATCGCTTTTAAAGTTGTTCAAATGAAGTTCTTAGCAATGCAGTTCTTAGCTGAATTTTCAACAACCATTACTATACAGTCTTCAGTGTATCAAGATCCTTTAGAATTCATTATAATATGCCAATTTCTTATTATTGTTGATGTTGAAAACAGTTCAAAAGAACAGCATTTATTTGTAACTATTTAAAGGGGTCATATGACGTTGCTAAAAATAACATTATGTTGTGTATTTGGTGTAATGCAATGCGTTTATGCAGTTTAAGGTTAAAAAACACATTATTTTCCACATAATGTACATTATTGTTGCTCCTCTGTGCCCCACCTTTCTGAAACGCATCGATTTTTACAAAGCTCATCGTTCTGAAAAGCGAGGTGTACACTGATTGGCCAGCTATCCAGTGCATTGTGATTGGCCGAATACCTCAAGCCTGTGACGGAAATGTTACACCCCTTAACATACTGTGATACTGTGTCTTCTGACACTACGAGACAAAACCAATAAAACCCATTACAAACGAGGCATTTGTTGCTTCTAGTGGGGACATAATTACTGATTATAATGACTTATACTGTGCTTTTACGCATTGCGTTGCATTGCGTATCGTGCCGCGAAATCATAAAACCATGTCTGCATTTGTGATCGGAAAAACGACAAACAACAAGCGCTACTCTACACTGCTCAAACCCGCGTTTGAATCATCAGTGGCAAATTATTTAAATATAAAAAACGTACTTACAGGCTGTGAGTCAGAAGTGCCAGACTGTCCTTGCAAAGTTGGAAGTGCCCCACTTTATAGAACAGCCTTTGAGCACAGATCCATTGTAGGCTACTCTGCAGGTTCAGGAAACAGTCCTCCATAAAATGCGTCACACAGCGTCACACACTGAAGGACTGATTCGCGCTGTGTAAACATAAAACCATGTCTGCATTTGTGATCGGAAAAACGACAAACAACAAGCGCTACTCTACACTGCTCAAACCCGCGTTTGAATCATCAGTGGCAAATTATTTAAATATAAAAAACGTACTTACAGGCTGTGAGTCAGAAGTGCCAGACTGTCCTTGCAAAGTTGGAAGTGCCCCACTTTATAGAACAGCCTTTGAGCACAGATCCATTGTAGGCTACTCTGCAGGTTCAGGAAACAGTCCTCCATAAAATGCGTCACACAGCGTCACACACTGCGGGCTTGAGTGAGCAGAAGCCGGCGGGATTGAGTGAGCGGCGGCCTGCGGATTCGACGAAGGGCTTGCGGCAACCACATGTGCTGACCCCGGGCTGGACTCTGCTTCGTCCACGGTGAAAGCCGATCCGGCGATCCCCAGCGTGAAGTTGATGTATTTCCTCAGCGACCAGCACGGATCAGCTCTAGGCATGACGAAGTCCTCTTTTGCATATCGTCCTCTTTTGGAAGACCAAACAAAGTAGTTTCGCTTTCACAACGAAACACACAGCATCTCCACAACATGGCGGCGGCGGCAACAACAATACTACAGCGAGAATAAAAGTTACGCCTTCTTTCTTTGCGTGAACATTTGGGCGGCGTTATGCAAATCTTCCCACACAGTGACGTAGATATGTGGGGGCGTGTTTAAACAAGGCGTTTTACGAGGGCATGAACAAGTCTTAACTTTTATAAAGAATATCTCTTTGATTTGAGACTTTAGTCTTTGCAACTTTACAGATCTTCTTTATGCACCAAGAGCTTGTGAAACTCCAAAGAGAAAGGAAAATTTGAAATTGCATCATATGACCCCTTTAAAAGTCTTTACTGATCACTTTAATGCATCCTCCTTACTGAATACAACTACACATTTCTTAACAGAGCTAAAAAAACACCATAGCTGTAGTTATGGCACCATAAGTGTTACAGATTTAATTATATTGGTAAAGGTCAAGGGCTCTAACGAAGTGATCAGTTAATATAAGATAATCATCTCATGAACAATACTTAACTGCAACCACAAGGGAAATGGAATATGCTTGCATGCACAATGACTGGGTGGAATTACACAACAATTAGCATTTGAACAATGATTGGCAAGTTTAAAATGCCACACAGCTGTAATTAAAATGCAACAAAAGCCGAGACTCTAGAGTCCTGTTTGTGTTCGGCATCACTTTACTCTTGGCTAAGTTCACGGCTCTCTTTCCTATGTATTATTTTACGCCACCTTGTACCTCAGCAAAATGAGAAGGATATATGTCCTCTCCTCTAACATTACCTGAAGAAAATTACTTGGGAGGTGACGAAAGGAATACTCTATTTCTTCATCTTATTTTCTGTCCACTTTTTTTGATTGAATTTGGAGGGAATTTCAAGTATACTGATAGCCTTGTGTTGTTTGTGCAGACTACAGATAGAAACCAGTCAATGAGTTTCCCTGAAAACATGGTGTTGTTTTTTTGAATGACACTGTTCAAGCCACGTTATTTTGCCTCTCTTTTGATTCTTTTTGGCATTTAAGGGGCAAAATTGTGGACCGGCTGGCTGCCTTAATGTTCCATCTGATCGATGACAGGGTTAGATGATTGATGAATCAAGCAATCAGCGACTCTCTCCCGTGGACTCGTAGACGACGCAGACGATCAATTCCTCTCCCAATGGAGTGATATCATTAAGCCTCAGGAAGTTTCGATAGCAGCCTCTGCAGGATCCTCTGGCCCAGACTTAGGAATATATTTGACCTAGGAACAGGCTGTTAACTTTTCCAAAGTCAAGACACAATAGCGATACTTTGCCAGGGCCCCAGGGTACAATATAACTTTTTTTTTTGTGTGTGCAATTTTCAGACCCAGGGTTCCTAAGCACTTTTGTGGAAAATGCAACCATTTTCAGGGCTTTTTCGTAATTAAAGTCGACAGCCACTTTACTATATATTTTTTCCTTTTTTCACTTAATCCATTGTGCTTTTTTCATTCTCTCTTAGAAAAGGTCAGGGAATCATCGGAAAAGGTGCCCCTAAATCCCAGGTGTACACAGGGATCAGAGATGAGCTACCATAATCTCCTCTCCTTTATGACAACAGACGTTTTTCTGCTTTGATATCAGATAGGGGTTGACCTTTGTATGTCCGTCTATGTCACTTGCGGTCAAAGCTAGTGTCAGAGGTTTCTCGTTCATCTCATGAATAATGGAAAAGGAGCAACAAAATCTGTTAGCTTTGAAACTTTATTTGTGCGAGTATATTACAATTTAAAAGTTTGGGATCAGTAAGATTTTTTTTTTTTTTTTTTTGAAAGAGAGAGAAATAAATAAATATTTTTAATTTAGCAAGGATGAATTAAATTGATCAAAAGTTACACTAAATTAATTTATAATGCTACAAAAATGTATTTTAAATAAATTATGTTCTTTCAAACTTTGTTCATCAAAGAAACTTGGGGGTAAATTTTCCATCACTGTATCCACAAAAATATTAGGCAGCACAACTGTTTTCAACATTGATAATATTTAGAAAGGTTTCTTAAGCACCAAATTGGAATCATGTGACACTGAATACTGGAGTGATGATGGTACAAATTCAGCTTTGCCATCACAGGAATATTTATTAGATAATGTATATTAAAATAGAAAACCGTTTCTAAAATAGAAACATATTTCACAACATTATAGTACTGTAATGTTCAAATAAATGTAGCTTTGGTGAACTTGAGACTTCTTTCAAAAATGGAAAAATGTTACAGACTTCAGACGCAAACTTCTAAACAGTTCAAGAAAAAATATTTTTCAAAGTTGTAAAATAAATAGTTGTAAAATTTCATGTTAAATACAATGTTACTTGCTGTTACTTTAGTTTTAATTGTAACCACTTTCTGAATGAAAATTGTTTCTGTACCAACATTTTCTCAGTGTTCTGTATATGCCTAAAGTTAAAATTAACTTTAAGGAGATGCACACACTTGAAGTGTGCTTTCTCTTCTAGAAAAACATTGACGACCCATCCTGCTTGCATGGCGTATCCAAATATTTATGCAATCAAATGCTCTCTGGATTGAAAAGTAGCAAATTGCAGTTCATGGGTGTGATGTATTCATAATGCTAATGGGTATACAACATCTTGTTTCAATAGAAACACGTCAACACTGGAAGGAAGTCATTGCTTGGGGTCTTCAAATACTATACATATAGGGTCTATAATTCTTACAAATGCAGAAAAGTTTGCCAGATCTCTCTTGAAACTAGATGTAATATAGTTCATACTATATTAGAAATTGTATAGTTTGACATATTTGGTTAAAAACTGTTTCCTAACCTTCTGCTCAGTTCGTGGCCTGTTTTGTTCTCGTGATCAAAGCGATGCATTGCACAGTAGCGTCTTTTTCTTCTGAAATGCTTCCCTAACAGAAGGGACTTGCTACTCAGTTGACATCCAGATGCCACAACAAAGACATGATACAAAACCAAGACCTCTCACTCAGCCTGCCATTCATTTATGTGAGAATCTAGAAAAACAGGGTGACTCATCATTCATATTCCCATCTTGAAGTAAGGCTGAATTTATGCGTTTGATGAAATAAGATTAGCATTAAACAAGTGAGAGATCTATCTTATGCCATATGCCATATATAGCTGTCTTTACTAATTTTAAAATTAAAAATAGACACAAATGAAACAAGTCTTGATATAGAGTATGCGCTTGGGTAGAGCTTTAATAAATATGGATAACATGGACTTGGAAGAATTTGATGAGAAATGTTTGAGTTCAGATCTTTGTCATGTCTGAGCACATTTCAGATGTTGAGATTGACACATTTGAGTATTTTTTTCTCAGGAGAAAAAACAGTCTCCATTTTCTCTCCAGTTTGATCTCTTTTCAGTCTAGAAGAAACAGTTGAGATCCTATATAAGAGGTGCTTTATGGGTGTCTGTGTGGGAACATGGTTTGTCCCCCGTCTCTGCTGAATGGTACAGGCCATCTCCATCAGCACATGTTCTTCCCCAGAGGGTGCCTGTCATCAGAAAGCATGTGGGCTTGTGGCAACGTGACCTTAGTAATACCCTGGCTGTTGAACATGCCTGCCTTTCGCAGGAGATTTACATACGTATGGATGAGTCTGATGAATATTCACATCGTTTGCCCCACTGCACTCAATGTCTTGACCCAAATGATGCTCTATGGGTGAATCCAGAGGAACTGCACACATTGTTGTATCATTGATCATAACCGTTGTATGCAGCTCAAGCGATTGCTTGTGATATAATTTTATTGGCTATAATAATTGGTGTAATAGTTAAGGTCTTTTGCTTAAGGCTTATAAAAAATTTTATTTACATTTTTTTTTAAAGAACTTTATGAATTTTATTTTAGGATTACAATGTACAATTGCACAAAAGGCTGCAAACGAACAGCGCGCATCTGAAGTGTCTCTGAAGGAAATAATGCATTATTTATCGGCTTTAAGATATCGGCCAAATTTTCTTATCAGGCCGATACCGATAACAGAAAAAATGAGCCGATATGGGCCGATACCGATATGGTGGCCGATATATCGTGCATCCCTAGGCTGCATCAATATTTTAGGTTCAGATTTAGTTGAATGTGTATTTATACACACTACTTTTCAAAAGTTTGAAGTCTGTAAACTTTTGTATTTTTTTTTTTAAGAAGTCTCTTATGCTCACCAAGCCTGCATTTATTTAATCACTTTTATATATATATATATTACATGATCGTTTTTTTTTATTTGAAGAATAAAAAGTTCAAACAGCATTTAGGAATTTCATTTTGAAATAGAAACCTTTTCAACGTTATAAATGTAAATTCTCACTGAAGTTCTCACTTTTAATCAATTTAATGCGTCCTTGCTAAATAAAATTAAATCAAAGAATAAATCAATAAAAGCTGAATTCAAAATAAGTATAAAAGAGTATTTTAAACAACGGTAGTGTTTCAGAGATTAACTAACCATGTGTATAATTACTATTATATTATTAGTATTATACTGTATAAGTAAAAGTGTTTAACTTATTAGTTTGTCCATAAAATTGTATTGTATCATACTAGGTTTTTATTCACACTACAGTTTAGTTGTGTGTGTGTTTTTTTTTTATATTATTATTTCTTTTTAGGGTAAAACGTTTCAGATTTTAGCCTATAATTTAAGAAAAATAAAATAAAATTAAATTAAATTTAAATAAACTGTTAAAATAGTATGAAAAAAATCAATGGATAAACATAAGGTGTGACATGCAAAATATTGTCCCACCAATGATATAATGTCACTGTCACATTGAACAAAAAATTACTTTTAACCAGGTTGTTTGTTTAAAAAAAATGGTTTAAATTGATATAACTTTAAAATATAAGAAATTACTGTGTAAGATTGTTTGTTTTAGTAGAATCCACTAATATTTGATTAGCACTAATAACACACCAATCAAGCAGTGAAAATCTGTTTATTATTGTTGACCAGCCGAAGTGAGAAATTTGATATTTATTTAGTGATAAAATTCCTGTGATGTATGTGGCAGATGAGTCAGTCAGCACTGCTCTGGTGTGCGTTATTATTAGCTAAATATTTTATCTCCACACCTACTCCACAGCCTGTTAATCAGCAAATGTATTTGCACATAATTCTCAAAAACACTGGAAATGCTTTTACTGGCCCTGTGATTGGGAATCTAATGCCTCAGATGAAGGCAAAAGCACAGACGGTGTGCATGTCTTGTATTTGTATCTAATTTTTACACCGACCCCTGAGCTTGGCCTCGCGTATTCAAAATCAGTAGTTTATTTTAAAGGAGTCATATGATGCTATTTTTAAAGATCATTATTTTGTGTATTTAGTGTAACAGAATATGTTGACATGCTTTAATGTTCAAAAAACACATTATTTTTCAAATACTGTACATTATTGTAGGTCCTCTATGCCCCGCCTCTCTCAAACAGGCTGAAAGGGCAACAGATTTGCGTGACTGACACCGTGATGATGCAGTACACAAGCCGCAGTTAAGACAGCTGACGTGCTATGATTTCTGACAGGCAGTTCACTCTCCTGTGATGTGACCCTGTTCCCCTCACACACACGACGCGTTACCCTGCGCTGCGCAAAACTCCGCATTTGAACAGTCAATAGCAAATACTTAAACTAGTAACAAAACATACTTGCAGTCTCTGATTCAGAAGCGCCAGATTGTCATAGCAAAGTCAGAATTTACCCTTTTTTTTTTTTTGAAATAGCCTTTGTGCACAGCCAGCCTTGTACTCTTCTAGGTTCAAAAAACTATCGTCCATAAAATAAGTTGCACAAATTCGAACATCTGGGTTGTGCTGTTCTGTTGTAAATAAATCTTAACCAATGATTCCTAATTGCATCTACTTCCGGAAGGCCAAATAAAGTGATTTTGCTTTCGCACTAAAACAAAGCGTCTCCCTGACATGGCTGCATCAACACGACTGCTGTTCCCGAAACCACGCCTTCTTTCTTTGCATGCACATTTGGGCGGCATTATGCTAATATTGCCACATAGTGATGTAGATATGTGGGGGCGTGTTAGAACAAGCCGTTTTAGGTAGGCGTGGCTGACTCTTAACTTTTATAAAGAATATCTCTTTGGATTTGAGACTTTAGTCTTTGCAACTTTATAGATCTTCTTTATGCACCAAGAGCTTGTAACATTCCAAAGAGAAAGGAAAACTTGAAATCGCATCATATGACCCCCTTTAAGACATTGCCAAATATTGTTAATACTTTCTCTGCATACAGGGAAAACGAGCACAAATACAGTGGCCCCAAATTGTATTTGGACACTTAAGCCACATTTAAAAATGTATGAGTGTTACTGTATTAGGTAACAAAATATCAGATTGGAGTTATTGAGCGTATCAGTTCTCCAGATAACTTTTGTGATGGACTTTTGACTCTGCCAATATAAAAAGTCTTTGTGCTTTTCAAAATCGGATGAAGGCATGAAGCTCAACAGGTTCTGGTGTTTGTTACACGGTGACTCCATGGTCTCTAAAGCCTTCAAAACAGGTTTCTCTGACCTGTAATACTTCCTTTTAAATTCCATGAGCGGATTCCAGCTCTTTGTGACAGCACAGCTTTTGGACTTTTAAATAACTGGCACAAACGTGAAGAAACTGTCAGTCACTGAAACTTGGTAATGCTGCTATTTACCAGCAGTTCTCTGACAGAATCGCTTAAATGAGAACTGGCACTTTCCTCAAACACACCCAGTGAGAAGTGAAATAAATAAAGCATCAAGCAATTATGAAGCCTGAAAATAAGGATGACAGTTTAAGGTCAGCCAATTAGAGGGCTTCTCCACTGAAGTCAACTTATGGTTACTTTTTTTTTTTTATACCTCCTAGCTATAGAGGTCACTGTCCCAGGGACGGTTGAAACATTTCATGCATTTGTGTCATTTATGTAGCATCACATGCAGTAGATTTTATGTCAAGGATCTATTTTTAATATTGCTTCAGTGGTCGTGCGGTAGGACCTGAAGGATATATGACATTTGGATTGAATTTCCATGCATCTCTAGAGTTCCTACTGTACCCTGACTAGTTCATATTTTACATATTTATTAGTAAAGCCATTGTGGCAGCTCTGACAGTGGGCCTTCTCCGCATGCAGGCAGCTTCCACCCCGCTCAGTTGACATTTGAGTTCACTGCTGGGTCTATTCCCGTACCAGTCTCCATCATCTTTCCGGCCCTCGGGCAACAGCTCTTTCGCCAGCCTCATTTATATGCAAACGAATATTAAAATAGATTACCATCATTAACACCGCTGTATCTTGATGAATTTTATTCAGTTGCTCTCCTCCTCCCACCCCTAGAGCCATCCATACTAAGGAAATTAACGTTCGCCACTTGGTTCCTTGAAAACCTCTGGGTGGGAAACAAGAAGCTCTTCTTCACTGGACTGTATTAATGAGGCTTTCAAATATGGGTGTGAAAAGTCTTTAATATTCAGTTTCTGAAGTAATTCATGGCATGAAGTCAATGGCTGCTTCCAAATTTGTATACTGCTCAGACTACATAGTATGTGAGATTTAGAGTACAGTTGACATGCAATAGAAACTTGTTTTTTAAAAATGTATCTTATTGATTTTATTGTGAACGATTCATTCATTCTCATAATTTTTTATTAAAATATAACATAATCTTCCTGTGAATTTACAGATTTCTCTCTGGTGATGTATGCCAGACTTCTGCCATCAGTTTGTCCACTTAAACTCCACCCCTTTTTTCTGTTGTTGATTTGCTTCCGTCCAATCACATCCGATGGATAGAACCAGAACCATTTTTTCAATAATCTCTTTCACGCAAATGTATGACACAATACAAAAGTAGATCTCTACTTCAGTTACTTTGCGACTTTAAAGTATGCATCTGTTTTGGCTAATATTACCATTATATTGGCTAATATTACCCACAACCCCCTGTGTTACAAGACAACACTTAAACTTTTCAGCTAGGATAATTAAATCTAAATATATTCTTAATATCTGGTTACAGCGGGACTACATAAAATATATCCTGTAAACTCTAATATTTCTAAATATCTGGACATTGACAGTTCATGTGCTTTTTGTAAGCAATCAGAAGAGACATTTGCACATTTGTTTTATGATTGCCCAATATCCAAGCAATTTTGGTCTGACCTTGGCTCCTATATATTCGATTCGGCCAATGTTACTTATTAAAAGTTACTTACTAAAAGATATAATTTTTTATTATATTGATGATAAAAATAGACCCCTAGAGTATATTATTAACTTCTTTATTTTATATGGCAAATTCTTTATTCAAAAACAAAAGTTTGCAAATAATATTCCATCCTATCCCCATTTTAAAACTGAATGAATATCAGTTCTGAAATCTCTTAGTTATATAAATAACAAAAAATCCCAAAGATTTATAAAATATTATGAAGAAATGTTTAAAGAAATTACATGTATTTAAAAGCTTTCCCTGTATATTAATGTTTGTATGTTATTGTTTCAATAGTGGTAATGTATGCATTCTTGTGTCTCCTTGTCTTGTCATCTTTGTTTTTCATTGTTTTTTTGTATAATATTTTAGTTTTCTCTCTCTTTGTTTTATTATATGTATTTGTATGTAATTCCTTGACAATGTTCTTATGTTATTGAGCATTAAAAAAACAACAAAAAAAAAACCCTGTGTTACAGAGAAGGTGGAGTTTATGATGGTGTTTTTTTTCTCTCAAAGTACATACTTTAAGTGCATACACTTTATTTACAACTTCTAAAAATCATATTTTATTGGAATGTATGATTTATAGGATTATTGGAGTACATTTTACAAGAAAAATGTGCTATTTGTTTTTCTCCTTCAGAAAATCACGTTTCATTCAATGTGTTGCTGTTTATTTGTAATGTAAAACTTACTAGAGTGAAAATTGATTCCAAAATAAATTTTTCAGTGTTAGTACACATGCTAGTTCCCATATAGCATTCAAAGAACAGGTCTTTGTTGTATTTGTTCAGTTGATGAAAAGATGAAAAACAAAATCTAGCTCTGACATTTTTTCGTTGTTTGTCTTGGAGCAAAAACTTCATTTTGTGAAATTTAATATTAATGTCCGCCATTTCCTCCATGGTCACTTTATCTTTGCTCTGTGGGTGTAAAGCACCATTGCTTTAGTGGAGTGCTTTTCTTTTGCTGCCGTTCAGACCTTTGTGAGGATTCTGGTCAAAGAGCAATAGGCCAAGAATTTGAAACGGCCCATTGTGCGATGTAGATAATGAACAGCATTTGTCAAGCTTAGCTACACATTCTGACAGCTGCTGCAGAATCCCTCCACTGTATGAACGGCATGCTTAAACACATTATTGTCTCTGTTACACGCTGGGGCTGACACTGGAACTCATCCTCATTGTCTATTACATAAAACACAGTTACTCGTCAAATGTCCAACCTGCGTCATTCAGCATGGAATTCCAAGATTTGTGCGAATGGCGAGTCTGGTAATGAACACATTTAGATAGCTCTGTATAAGTTAATAACCTCATGCATTTTCAATAACCTCTTACTGGATGCATGTAAATGTTGGCATTCGTTGCATTGGTTTGGAGGCTCTCTGTGCACTTGATGTGCTTCTATTTGCACCATTTCCTTCGATGACATAATGAAGCCCGTGAATTGGAGTTGTCTGTTTATTTCTCCTGAGATGGACTATGAACAAAATTGACAATCCAAAGCATGAATGTGTTTGCTTAGTGTAAGAATGAATATGTTAAACATTATATTCCAATATTCTTCCATGCAGATAGATAGTTTCATAATGAGACCTGTGCAAACCTTTTCATTTAATATAATGGATGATGAGCTGTTTCTCAAACTACACCAGATACTGTATGCCCATTAAGTCATCATTAAGTCATTATACTTACATACTTTTATCTGGAACCATTGAACTGTGTTGGATTCATCTTGTCTTGTCTTCATGTACACCTCCACAGGCTGTGCCCTCAGCTAAAGACAAACAAAGGAAGTGCATAATGATGTACATCAACTCAAACTGATGGCTTCCTGTCACTGTAGTTAGTAGTGGAGGAACGCAGCTCTTAACTACCATCACCTGTTCACTCTTTCACTCTCCAAATGAAGCACTTGCAGCTGATGATCCTTCCTTCCTTCCTTCCATAATATTTCCCCTTTTACTGCATTTATTGTGAAATAATGTTTTATCTTACTTTTTCTTCCATCCCTCCATCCTTTTGTTCCTTCCTTCCTTCCTTCCTTCCTTCCTTTATCCAGTTGTTCCCAATTTTATTCAGTTATTGTAAAATATTGTCTATTTTCCTTTCCATAGATTCCCCCTTTTTAACTTTTATATATTTTAACTTTTTCCTCCCTTCGTTCCTTCCTTCCTTCCTTCTATACATCAAAGAACCTAGGGGAAAAATGGATCCCAGTTTCCACAAAAATATTAAGCGGCATAACTGTTTTCAACATTGATAATTATAAATAATTTCTTGGGCACCAAATCAGCATATTAAATTGATTTTTGAAGGATCACATGACACTGAAGACTGGAGTAATAATGCTGAAAATGTAGCTTTCCCATCACAGGAATACATTACATTTTAAAATATATTCAAATAGAAAACAGTGTGAAATAATGTTATTTCTTCATTGCTTTCTTCCTTCAGATTTCCCCCTCTAATGCAGTTATTAAAAAATGTTTTCTTTTCCTTTAGAGTTCCTATTTTAATGCAGTTATTGTAGAATAATTTCATGGTCAGTGATGTATGATGCGTTTATGTGCGTTTATCAGCTTTGGTATGCATACAATCTTGCAAATATTTCATTGATACAGTACACCCACTTGAATTTTTGCATAAACGTGTCCATTGTACATAACATGCAGGGGAAAACAGCAGGGGTCCTTGAATGTGTTTCATTGTCACTGTGCATTTTAGATTTCTTCACATTACTGTACAAAGGTGGTTTTATATGCTCTTTGATAACTAATAATTATTTATTTACAGTAGTTGGCTCTGTTTGAGAGTATTCTTTGAGGCGATGAAAAGAAATAGACCTTCAAGAGAAAGCATCATATTAATTTGGAATCATAAATGTGTCTGTTTCTGTAGTTGCATACAGTTCATTCCAGTTATACTTCATCCAGATCCACTGTTTAAACGTAAATGAGATGCAATGGCACTTTTGGAAAAGCAATTCTCACCACCGTTACTGCCAGAAACTAAGACCACTTGAACGTGGTGTTCATGAAACAGTGTCATGCATTGTCATGGCTGGCTGGTTGCATGATGTTTGACAGAAGCAGACAGTTATAAAAGTGTTTACCAAATACATAAATGTAAATTGTAGAAACATGCTGTATTTAATGTAGAATTGAGTTGATGTCTGGTCCAATGCTTGGGGTCAGTATATTTTTTAAGAAATTAGTTTTTATTCAGCAAAGAGACATTAAATTGATCAAAAGATTTACATTGTTACAAAACAAGATATTTTGTCTGAAATATATGTATTTTTAATGTTTATCATGGAAAAAAAATTTTTTTTCTGGATTCAACATTATTGATAATATTTGATTTCTGAAGATAATGTGACACTAAGGACTGGAGTATTGTCAGCTAAGAATTCAATTTTGCCATCACAGGAATAAATTAAATTTTAAAATATATTCAAATAGAAAGCAGTTATTTGAAATGTAATAATATTTCATAATATTACTGTTTTTACAGTCATGGTAAGTGCATACTATTCTGAAGTACTGAATGTCTAGAGGATTTTCCTCTCATATTTATAGATCTAATTACTCGTGTGTAAAAATTACTTGATAAATCTCTCATTCCGAGCACAGCTGCCCCACAATGCTGTTTACATTACTTTTTATATAAAAGGGAGGCCCAAGGGCCACATTAATGATGATCTTACCCCCCACCTCAAACAAGAGCCTGCAGCCTGTTCATAAAACCCCTCAAGCTTTTTTGCCCCCATTGGACGTGCATGTTAATGCTAGGGCTCTTTTGGGAATTCTGTCAATAAGCGCAGGTGTCCACAAAAGCCTAATAGAAGAGAACTGTGAATTTGTGTGCCATTAAGATGTGTTTTAAAGCCACTGTCAACACACCATCTTTCACCGAACAACATAATGTAGCATAATTAGCCATATTTGCATTTTGCAACCTCTTCGCAGGCAGGGCAGATTGCATTTTTTGCTGGTATATGGGCTTCCTTCAACACCATGGCACTGTGGTTTATTAGTGGATTTCAGGGGTGGCTGTAGTTTTTCACAAGGCTTTGCAAAAGCAATGGAACCGCTGAGTTGGGTCAATCAATCGTTATGCTTTTTTTCCGTGTGCTTGTGCAGGACTATGGGCGAGCTGTTCTTCTGAGAATACGGTGTAATACATGCCTCATCTGACAAGAAGAGCTTTTGATAATGAATGTGTTATGGGTTGAGCATAGTGCTATCATGCTCTCTGGCTCATGTTTACGCTGTTTTATATGGATAAATTGTTTTCCATGGATAATGGAAAACAGCCTATTAAATGAGTACTCCTGCCAAAATTGTTTCGTTTGTCATTATGAATTAATCCAGTTGGCATTTCAAATGTGTATTTTCGTTTTTCTTAGGAGCACAAAAGGAGAATGTTTGATGATTTGTACTGGTCGCTCTATTCCATGCTAGAATGAAGACTCCAAAATGCCAAAATTAGACCATGTGACTTTATACCTTTATATTATAAGTTTTCTGAAGCACACCATGGGAGTAAATCAAATTGAGTCATTATTTACTAATAATCTTCCCTCCAGTAAGCTGTTATCCACGGTGACTGGATGGAGTGAGTTGAACTTGAGAACTTGATTCATGAACCAATCATTCAGACCAGTATTGCCAAAAAGATTGGTCAATTTATTGACTCTTAAAAATTATTTGTTCACAAGTTGGGCATTGCTACTTCTCCCATGAATTCTCATGAACATTCAAAGGAGACCTAGATCAGATTTTTTGTTACAACTTAAATTTCAGTTTCTTCACACAAAGCTATTGTGCAACTTGAGAGGACTTACAATATAGCACATGAGTCTTATTGAAGGGATACTTTTATGGTACTTTTGTGTCCTTTTCAGAAGACTGAAAACCTCAGTTCCCATGCATTGTAATTGCATAGAATAGAGCAACCGGTATAATTAGTTCAAGTTTCAGAAAGTCTGTATGTTTGGAACAACATGAGGGTGAGTAAATAACAGAATTTTCATTTGTGAACTATTCCTTTAAGAAAACAGATGGTAATGCATTTGTCTTTTCATCCTTCTGTTTCATACTAGAAATATGGAGGACAGTGAAAATAAACAAGAGCTAGAGCAAGGGGAAATCACATGCCATGATTCATAAAACACACCGAAACCAGATAATTATTTGGTGCCATTGAAGGCTGAATGGGAAGGCAGAACATTATTGTGGTTAAAAAAAAAAAAGTAGATGCCACTTGGAAAGGGAGCCATTTTTATTCTGACACAAAACTAATCTCATCTGCACCCTAGAGCTGTGACGATTCTTAATCTAGAGACTTGTGTGAAGTGTGGTGGTGTTGCTTGGTGTTGTCAGTACAATACCTTTCATTATGATCGATGACATAAGTGTTTGGTACAGGCACGCTTACCAGATGTACGCTAGCAGAAGCTCAAAGAAAACACCCAGACAACAGAAGACACGTCCCTTGGGGAGATCATGGAGGGGGTCACAACCTGGTCATCACTGGGCAAAACTGAACAGGATGCACAGATTAATAGACTCCTGAGCTTTGTTCATGGGTGAACAAATTTATAGCATGAACTATTGCTCAGTTACAAACAGCAGTGTTTCCTGGACTGTCATTAAACCTACAGCGCCATGGCAAATTATGTTTTCATTTGATTGACACTGCCATCTAAACTGAATGTGATAAGATACAATGACAGAGTTTGAATCAGTCTGACAAATCCTTCACTGAATGAATCACTTTGTCAGAGTGGTTACTGAATTAACTTCTGATTAACTGAACCACAGGACTTTTATTTTTATTCATGTGCCATAGCAAGAACTGTTTTGTTCAAGGTTTGTAATACTTAAATTAGTATTATTACTCCTCATATGATAGTTTAAGTTTGACTCGCAAGGCCTCCAGTATTTATGCTGTATTTATTAGTTGTATTTATTACTTGTTCTTGGAGCTTTTTTATTAACAGAAACTGGGAGTGTTGATATAATAAATTAGTGAACCATGATTTATTTTGTGTTTCCAGAATATTCAAGATTCTAATTCTGCGTGAATACTTTTTCAAAAAATCTATAGAATTATTTAGCATTTTTATATTTAGAATAATTCTTAATTAATAAAAATAAATGTACCAATAAATATTTAAAAATTATTAAATTATATAATTAAATATTTTTTAAATCCTGTGGGCCCCGTGGTCACGGTCTTCTGGTTTAGATCCATAGGTTTTTTTTAAATAATTTTTTTAAATAATGTATTATTTTTGTATTTTTATTGTTTCAATTAATTTGAATAATTGTTCATTTAGTCAATGTTATAATTAAACAAATCTCAATTAATAGCAAATTTTTATGTTTTTCTCAGCAAAACTTGAAATATTTTATTTATATGATCCAGTGGGTGGGCTGTAGGGTTGAACAGGGTCTCCCCTGCTGCAGAAATAGCACTGAATAGGAAACACTTAAATACAGCATCTTGGTGCGACTCTTAAGTCATTTGATATTCATGCTGCTATTGAACGCTCTGAAGCCTCTATTGATGTTCACTTGAGTAGATGTTTGAAAATGCGACCGCTGAAAACTCGAATGTCATTGTGACCTCGATAGCTTTATTTAACAACCTGCATCCTGAATCTTTGCTCTTTACTATCCCCCATTACATCACAAGGAAAAGCAAGTAATTCAATGGCGTGATTCTTGTTTGGTTTCCTTCCCAGAAAAGACCTTGAGCATCTGAGGTTGTTAAACAGAGCTTCTTGTGAATGCAGCTGAAGACACGGGGGCTATTAGCATTAGCTTTAAGAGGCTGGCTGCTTGTAGGTCCTTTGGGGATGAAGCCGTGACCCCGTCCTGGTCTGCTTTTGGAAGTGCCATAGCTTGTGGTATTGACATCAGTGTCATGTCCAATCAGTGGCTGAGATTGGAGCACCCAGAGCTGCGAGGCTGGACTTGCCAGCTTTAATTTCCAAGTCGTCTCTGGTTTTTGCGAAAGGGTGGGGGGTTTGACTCCGGAGAGCGGCACGTCTCTGTCCTAATTAATCCCCTGTGTGACAGGGGTATTCCTCTGGCTGCATGTAGAATGTGCTTTCACATGTGGCCCCGCGGCCCATCGTCTCACCCTGCCTTCCAGCTGACATCAGAGCACTGTCATAACAGCAACCCCTGAAGCTGGCTTAAAAGGAAATCTGTTTATGCCTTTATGCAAATAAATGCTTGCATGTCAATGTATTGTCCCCGTCTTTGCTTTGTAAATCAGTATCTTTTCCTCTGTGTTTGGTTTCTAGATCAGCATTCTGGAGAGACAGATATTTGATTTCCTTGGATACCAATGGGCTCCGATCCTCACAAACTTCATCCATATCATCACAGTGATTCTAGGCCTCTTTGGGACAGTACAGCTCAGACCGCGATATGTGACCGGGGTGAGTTTCCACATATTTTCATATTCAGGTTGTGACATATATTGTCTTTCCTCCCTGTAGTTTATGCTGTCATTTTGTTTTAATCTTATACCACTGGTGTCATAAAAGTGTCTCACTTTGAATTTTTTGCCAGGCACAATGCAACATAACAATAAGCAACAAATATAAGTTTTTGTCCTAACCTTTTGCTACCATGATAAGCAACAAGACATTTTGACAGTTGTTTGGTTTCAGTCTTGTTGCATTGGCTAGCCTTGCCCACTGTGGAATCTCATTGGTCTAAAATCCTGCTCCATATATGCACTTACGCATCAGATATGTTCTGATTGGATGTGATTGTTTTTACACATTGACTATGGACTAAATTGTTACAATGGTGCATTTTCTCCTCGATTTGGTTTGCTAAATTTAAAAAAGACCAACATTTGTTAATAAAAATCACATCTCTGCTTAAGCCATCCCCCCCGCTTAAACCAGCCTAAATTTAATTTCTGGACTCCAAAATAAGACCAGCAATCCAGTTTAGGCTAGTTTAAGATAGATCATCAATGCTCAATGAGTTTATAATAGCTTTCTATATGGCTTTAAGATGGTCTCCCAGTCTGGCCAGGCTGGTTTTTAGCTGCTCTTGCTAGTCTTAGAGCCTGGCTAAACTGTTGTTTAGATGGGTGGTTAGTTGTCTATCAGACTGACCAGCTGAAAAGTGCCCAAAACCCTTGCAAAACCAGGCAAGGTAACAGACCAGCCTAAGAGACCAACTAAGACCAGTTTTTGCTGGTTTTAAAATGTATTTCTTCAGCAGGGATATGAGTAAACTCTTCCTTTATTGGTCAGAATGTTTAGGATGGATCAAGAAAGCTCAATGGGTTTATTGCAGCTTTCTCTCTGTTCATAGAAATTGTTTTCTATTCCTTATGGTCCAATCTTTCAAACCAAGTGATTGCTGTGTTAAATTTTAACTAAACAAATGAACTAAGGTACAAAATGCATCAGAAACAAATGATTCAAGTGACAGTTTTTTGCATGATCTCTATTGGTGTCCAGTCCATCAATCAATTCATACCTAATATGTGACCCTGGACCCCAAAACCAGTCATAAGTGTACATTTTTTTTAAATTGAGATTTTCCATTAATGTATGGTTTGTTAGGATAGGACAATATTTGGCCGAGATACAACTATTTGAAAATCTAGAAACTGAGGGTGCAATAAAATCTAAATATTGAGAAAATGGCCTTTAAAGTTGTCCAAATTAAGTCATTAGCAATGCATATTACTAATCAAAAATTAAATTTTGATATATTTACAGTAGGAAATTTATTAAATATCTTCATGGAACATGATCTTTACTTAATATCCTAATGATTTTTGGCATAAAAGAAAAATCGATAATTTTGACCCATACAATGTATTTTTGGCTATTTCTACAAATATACCTGTGCTACTTATGACTGGTTTTGTGGTCCAGGGTCACATATATGATATTAAGGGAGAACAGTTGCCATTTACCACATTTAGCATGGATGAGATTAGACTGCTTGTTGTGACAGCGTTTCTCTACAGTCAAGTACAACGGACATTAAACACCCTGGTCAGCATAACAGAAAGATATCAATGTACTGACGGACCGGGTCATTGCCTCAAATGTGACTCGGGCCATGTCACCCAGCTGAGATGAAGCAGATTGCCTTTTTAGTGTTATGTGTCTCCCTTTGGAATAAACAATGCTTGATTTTTCAGTCTAGGAGCAGTGGCCTGGCCAGAGAGAGATGGAGAGAGCCTCCTACAGAGATAAATTGCTCACATTCGAACATTACTCTTGCTTTTATCCGTTTTGGGGATGCTGTCAGGCCAGATACATTTTTATTCTAATTCAACTTGGCACGTTCCAGTGGCTGGCAAAGGGCCAAATGAGGTTCCACTACATGCCAACATCTTCTGTATCTAATGTCCTGACAACATGTCAGATTTCAAGATGGCAAAATTCCGAGTCTCAACGGTCTGGTTCGCTCCATTTGCGAGCGTGTGTTCTTGGGGGAAAGGTTAGGCCGAAACAGCCCTCGCTGAAGAAACGTTCATAGCCTCCTCCTGCTAGATCAACTCGGAATGCGTGCTGGAGATATCAAGCAGGATTATGAGACTTTATTAAAGTCAATCACTCCGTCTAGACCCCCTTTTGCTCTAATATGCGGAGGAGGCTCATTCTTATACAGCAGTGCGTGGAAGGCAGGAGATACTTCAACCATGCTGTAGTTGGAAGACAAGAGTGATGTGTTGATCTTTGGCCCTAGCCTGAGGCGCTCACCGGTTTTTGCGTATAGAACTGCAAATCTGTGAATAAATAACAGCTATGGTGCGAGTGAAACAGCCGAAGAGGGTCAACCCTCTCATACAAGGGCAGCCTTAATAAATGGCTGCAATGATGCTCAACTTTGTTGGAGATCATATCAATTACCACAGCAATCATTTAATGTCCATGCTGGTTTTAGCTGGTCAAGTGGGTGTTCAGCTGGTTTCAGCTGGTTGGTTAGCTGGTCTCCCAGCTAAAGAAGATGTTAAAACCCCTCTAAAACCAGCCTGCAAACCAGCTATGACCAGGCTGGAAGACCAGCTACACCGAGCCAACCAGCTTGTTTGCACTTAAGATTGAGCAGTAGCATTGTTGCAACTATAGCTAAGCTTATTAACTACCTTTCTCAGTATCAAGGTGGTAGTGTCATTAGTTTATTGGTAATTTAACGTTTCATTAGTAAAGCTGTTTTAATGACTTTTATTGACTGGAGTTGCTGGGTAGCATTGACAGACTCTTCATTACGTTTTCCCTGACAATATATTAGAAATCAAGTTGGGTGTCCATTTGTTGGTTGTATAGAGCTGATTACCAATTAGCAAATGAACAAATGTGTATTAGATCAAATTACATATGAGTATTTGTAATATTCCATATTTATTAAAACTATGAAGTAGCTTAAATATAAGACGCTACTTTCACCATGTAGCTTGTAGCTAGCTAGTCATCTTCTCTAAATGATAGCTTTCAGTTTACCGTAGCCAATAAATTGGTGGAAGTTGAATCCGTAGCTTTGCTAGCTACATTTTCCTTAGCTTTGCTTACGATTTGCAGCTTTCCCAACACTGGTAGAGAGAAGAAACTTCATGAGTTGCGGTTTCAGTCAAATTGGTCATGCACCACAGGAAGGTTGAATTCGAATGACAGGAATAGAAGTTTACTAAATTGTCAGTCTACTGAATATCTGTCTGTCTTGCTAAACACCTTCGCACTTGAAACCTTTAAAAACATTTTTCAAAAGGTTTTATTAAGCCAATATTCAAAGTTTGACAAACTTTGATTTTGTAGCTAAAGTTATTTTATTTTATCAATTGATTTGAATTTAAGATTGTTTTAATACCATTTTCTTTAATTTCGTTTTCTGTGGTATTTACTGTACCACCGTTAAAATTAAGGCATTGAATAAAAATATTTAAAAAGTTCAAATTGCTTGGTGATTGATTGATTGGTGCACAACCCTAAAATTGAGCTGGTACATTTGTAAAGGAAGGTTGTAGTGTCTTTGCACATGCTCAATTTATCAAATCTAAGTCCATATTGATCTATCTATTAGAGCCACTTTTGGGAAGCTACTCAAAATTCATGTCGCCAACTGCTCATTTTCAAGCGCTAAAGTTCGTGGTTTTTCCACTCAAGTCCCATCAGGTAATTCAAATTGATTTTGCATTTCCCCTCGCTCAGTATTTCATTTACACTCACCTGTCTCACTTTGACTTGGATTAAATAAGTGTTATTTTATCTAAAGATCACTGCCTGCCTAACAGACCTCGGAGTTCTCACGTGGCATACCTCTCACATTTTAATCAGTAAAAACAAACTACGAGCTGCGAATGCTCATGAGCGAATACCCTCGTCTTTTGAACAAATTAATTTAACGTAATGTTGGTTACTACATTCCCTAATGATCCGAAACAGGATGAGACCTGTGTTTATTTAACCAAAATGTGCTTTATTTTTAAAGACACCCCCCTGTGCCGGCTGCGATTTTGCTGGGGAATCTGTTTCATTGTTTTATAATCACATCCCGCTATTTCAATAAGTGTTAGCTCATGAACCAGGGAGCGAGCCACCCTCACAAACTCCCACACAGAGTTCCTGCTTCCACTGCGAAATGCATCGTCTACCTGCACCGCTTCTTTGGCAGATTCCAGATTTGTGGAGGCTGAATGTTTTAAGGAACACCCATCAGAGAATTAATTACAGAGAAAATCTCCCACTTACGCCTTTATGGGCCAATTAACCACACATATGCAAATATATATTTGGTTAGTTGGTTGTTGGGGGAGTCTACGGTTAAAATAGGTCTTTCAAACACCCTCTTCCTGTTTCTTTCACAGTATGCAGTCTGGTTGGTGCTGTGGGTCGCCTGGAACGTCTTCATCATCTGTTTCTATTTGGAAGTGGGTGACCTTTCAAAGGTAACATCTGATTTCGTATTTCTTTTGCGGTGTGTAATCCCTCAGCTTGGCTATAAGTGTTTTCTGTTTATGTCTAAGCTTTTAAAGAGTGGCTTTTTAATAAATATGTTGCAGATCATCAACTTGCATTAGTAGTAAGGTCAGGAAAAGCATTTATTGGTTCTTTTGTCAGTGTTTCAGTGTCATAGCTGGGTCTAAAATCCTATTTAGAGCTGGAAGCAGTGCTTGGACGGAGAGTTTTAAGCTATTAGAGCCTAGTCTTCCAACAGGTGACTAATCAAATAGTGATTAGTTTATCTAGATTAAATTTTTTTCCCCTTTGTACTATAATTCTTTTAGTTTAAAAATTGTAGGTGCATATGTGCTATGCTTTTTCATTGTAAAATCCTCTCATACACAATCAGATTGACATCTTTGGCCATCTCGTGCTGTTTGCTGCTTGCATTTTTAAGATGGCATCAACTTTAAGAAATGCATCTTGAGACCCCTGCATTCTCTTCCATTCTGTTGCATCCGTCTAGCTGTTTTTAAGGGCAAGATAGTGTTGTAACCTTGCAACTGTATAGCAACTCACAACAACTTAAGGCTGGAATGCACTACATGACTTTTAAAATGAACAGATTTTAAAACTCTAGACATCAGACACTAAATGAGTGAGGATCACACACTACCAGAGTTTAAAGTCGTTCCGATCACAACAAACTCATGCAGAAACGTGTGAACAATGTGTGTTCCAATCTGCAGACTGCCCCCGAATTTCGGCAACTAGCATCAACTTATCCAAACTGTAAAGCAGAGCAAAAGTTGCATAGTGTATTCCAGCCTTTAGCAAACTCATAGCAATGTGACAACTGCTCAGAACACCCCAGCAACCGCATATAACAAAATGACAACCATTTAGAACATAGATATGTATAGCTGCCCTATTCGACCGCTCCAGATACGTTGACGTGTCCGCCATTTTGGAACGGTTAACTTGACATCATTCACCATAATAATCAATGAATATTCAAAGATATACATGCGTATAACTTGCTGTTATAGATGCACACAGTCAACTTGCGCTCGAGGGTTCGCAGACCGTTCCTAAAATGGAGGATGGCTTATGTATCACGGCCCATAGAAACAGTCGCTAATGAGGCATCTACATATACAGTATATATCTATGATTGAGAAGACGTTAGCAACCACATATGTCGCAACACAATGAAAACCTCTAAAAACACCCCAGCCATATCATAGATACGCAATAAAAACCATTCAGAACACCAGCAGCGCAGTGGCAACCCAGCAACCACATAGAAACACAATAACAACTACTCGGAGCACCCCAGCAACTGGATAGAAACACAATAACAACTGTTCAGAACACCCCAGCAACCGTAAACATAGCAAAGCAATGACAACCATACAGAACACCCCAGCAACTGCATAGCAACACAATGACAACCAATCAGAACACCCCAGCACCCGCATAGCAACGCAATGACAACCAATAAGAACACTCTAGCAGCAACATAGCAATGGATTAACAGCCACTCAGAACACCTTAGCAACCAGATGTCGCAATGCAATGACATCCACTCAGAACATCCTAGTGACTGCATAGCAATGTAGTAACAACTACTCACAATGGCATAGCAACTACATAGTGATGTGTTGGCGCCCATCCACAACTATCTTAGCGGTGAGTTTTACACAGGAAGACACCACTCACTTTTTCCCACAAAATTGTAAACATCTAGTTCTTGCATGTAAGATATTTTTCTCTCCCCTCTATCTTCCCATCTTTGCTTCTTTCATTTCAGCGAATAATTTATTAAATAGTCCATCGTCTGCTCATGTGTGTAGAAATAGCGAGCAAATATGTAATTAAAATGTCAAATACTGTACCCAATTAAGTGGCAAACCAGTCATGAAACTTGATTACCAGATCCATGGAGCACTTCATATTACTTTTTTATCCCGATTCTA
Source organism: Sinocyclocheilus grahami (assembly GCF_001515645.1). Taxonomy (NCBI): domain Eukaryota; kingdom Metazoa; phylum Chordata; class Actinopteri; order Cypriniformes; family Cyprinidae; genus Sinocyclocheilus; species Sinocyclocheilus grahami. The sequence goes on from NW_015505500.1 coordinate 564,778, forward strand.
CATCAGCAGACGAGACTCCCACTTTCATTCTGATTTCAGTTCAGTGTCTGTCCAGGGCTTTCAGGCCATTGGTCATGTGACAGCAGGCCAAAGATTATCACTGCCCCAGTCAGTATGCAAAGCATACTCATGCATCATTGGTCATAAGATTTGTGAAGCATTGCAGGACAAGTGTGCTGATGTTTTATAAGGTGGACAGAAGTGATGTAGTGTATCGCTGATGAAAAAAACGCAGAGGCAAATGTCTGCACTCCTTTCCTCGGGCTCAGATCTGTAATGGAGATTGATCCTTTAATCTTTAAATCACCTAGAAATGTCTGGCAGTCAATCTGGTCTTCTGGTTGATACGTCATTAACGTGCAATCTTATCAAGCATCTCAGATGACAGAATGAACATTTCACTTTAGATCTGTTGGTGCTTTGCAAGAAACGGTGTCAAAGATGTCAGACAGATCACCGGCTCCAGCTATCATTTCTCTCTTATAGCCTCTCACGCCATCAGGTTCTGATGTGTCACACATCACGGTTTTTATATTAGCGAAGCCATGGCTTACAAGATCAGGATAGCAAAGAGGGTTATATTAGGTTGGATTCCTTGTTGTATGCCTCCGTATCTTTTTTTTATTTCATTTTTGGACTTTTTGATGAGAGCATAACTTTGCATTATGTGCACGGTATCTGCACCTTGAGTCCTAGTTTAGAAAAATTCCCACGGTAAAGGATGTTAATAGGGATTAGAAAAAGGAAGGTAAGGAAAAGGGGGAAAAGGCTTCATTTTAAAACAAAAATAGACCGTGAGAGAGATGTGAGTGAGGATTTATCAAAAGAATTCCGGTGGAATAATTTGTGGGATATTGTCTATTAAATCCAATGACCATATCGCAAGGCCAGTGCCTGTTGTGAGAATAGAATAGAATAGAATAGAAAATAGATACAACCTCTACTGAAAGTGAATGATTTAAAATATAGCAAATATTAACTCTCACGGGAGACTCCCATTACAATAAATTCCAATAGAGATGTTGCAAAGCAAACACTGAAATTTCCCTCATCTTTCTACTGCTTTCTCTCGTGTCATTCCAAAGGTTAGAATTTAGTATATTTCATATAATTTTAGTACTATTTATATTATAGTATTTACTAATATTTTGAATTATTTTATTTTAGTTTGGTTTTTATTTGAATTTTAATTCAGGTTTTAATGAATTTTGTTTTCTTTGTTTTTGTTTTCTATATTTGCTTTTGTCATTTTTATTGTTTCTTTGTTATTTTAAATATTTCTACTTAGCTTTCATGCCCTACTCAGTTCACAGAAAAATTTTAATTCTGTCATTATTTATTCATTCTTGTGTCATTACAAATTTGTTAGAATTTAGTATATTTAATAAAATTGTTGTATTATTTATGTTATAGTATTTATTACTATTTTGAATTCTTTAATTTTTATATTTTTGGTTTTTATTTTTCATTTTGATTTAATGATTTTGATATGTTTGCTTTTGTTGTTTTGATTAGTTTTGTTATTTTAAATATTTCTATTTAGCTTTTTTATTTATTTACTTATGTACTTATAGCTTATTTTTTCAGTTAGGTAACATTTCTAATTTTCTTTTTAATTTTTTTAAGTTAAAGTTTTTCATGTAATATTTATTTCAGATTTATTTCAATGAATGAAAATGATTTAAAAACATTTTAGTTGGCAGTGACAATGCTGATCCAAACAACATTGAACCCTCTTGACTTCCATCGAACAGACAAATACAAATTCTTCAAAATATAATTTTTTTGTGATTTTTCGAAGGTAAAGACTTTTCATTTTGGGGTAAACTATCCCTTTAAGACTGTTTATAGTGATCAGATTCGTTTCAGTGCTCGCGTTCACAGAACAAGCCTCAAAATGCCACCCATAAAGTGAAGCCCAGTTGATGTGGTGAGGTTGGCAGTCCTGATGTGTGCTTCTGAAGCTCGTCGTCAGAGGGCCTGGCAGCTTGTCACAGCTACAGCTTTGTGGGAAAAACCGAGAGCCTCCACAACCCTCTTGAGGGCCTCTCCGTGAGTCTTCATTGCCGTTCAACGCCCTCTTCGTTTTTTAACTGGAGAATTCGCACAGCTTCACACCCCACAAGGGATCTTGTCAGTCGTTGTCAGCTGGAGAAGAAAGTCACTTCGGTCTCCTTGATGTCTTTACGGTCTCTTTCGGAATAGAGAGAACTTGAAGAGGCAAACAAACGGAGTTCGTGGATCTGCCTCACAGAATCTGCTCCCTAAGTCATCAACACGGCTTTAATTAGTTAGAGAAGTTATAGGATATTATTTAGCATAATTTATTTCCTTGTGACAGTGCAGCTCATGATTAATTAATGTGCGTGTAATGTCTTTAACCAGGGGAGAATCTGCTGAGACCCGCAAAGGCAATTAGATTTAGATCACACAGAAACAAATGAAGATAAATACAAGAGACAATTCCCAGTCTCTCATTTTTTTAGGTCACACAGGACACACATAATTCAAGACTCACTCAGTTACTTATATCAGTAGGACGTAAAGGTGCAGGAATAGACATGTTAGATCTGTCGCAAAACCTAGTGAGCTGCCTACAGTGACAGCATTTTAAGACATCATAGAGCGCGACATGAAAACGGGTCCAAAAGGTACCTAAACTAATTGTGCTGCCTAAAAATTCTAGGGCATTGCATTTTAATGCAATCCCAGAATGTCTTTTGATAAGCTCTGTGGGGGGAAAAAATCCAAGATGGCAGCTGAAATGATAATAAAAAAACTAATAATAAATAAGTTAAATCTAATTTAAAAACACTGTTTTACCCGATATTGTGTGCTATGTATTTTTCTGCATGATATAGTATTGTGTTCTGCTTTGTGTCTTGACAGGCCCTTTGTGTCTTGACAGGCCGATTGTTAGCTTAGCAACATGCTAATTAGCATGTTTTCATGCTAACTCTAGAATCAGAAGACTCTGGAATCAGATTAGAAACATTTGTGTTTCCTGTGAGGAGTGCGATTTGTGTGCCCAAAGAAGTTGCTTATTTTTTTATTTTTATTTAGGGCTGCACAATAAATCGCATGTGATTGTCATGTGCATCTTGTCAGTAAAGCCGGTTCTGTAATCAGTAGTAAATCTCCATGTGCTTTCAGATGAAGCAGCATTTACTACACAGAGACTTAGTTCACTGACAAGCTACGCAAAAAAAAAAACGCAGGCGATATCATCGATATAATACATTGATATTATGAAATTGCGCTGCAATTTAATAACACGTTAATAACATGTTTTTACTCCAAACTCACTTTATAACGTCAATTGAGTGTTTGAAATAAATCAACATATTTCATAGTATTCTAAGCAGTGATAAAGGCTATGTTGATTAGCATTGCATTATTATATTCTTTATTATAATGAAATTTATAATAATAATTATAATAAGAACTCAGAAAAATCAAATATTGTCTTAGTCCTGTGTTTATTAGTCACGTTGAATCAATGAAAGCAGTTAAATGTTCTGTTTATTCAGCTACTGTTCAAGGGATTTCCTGGATTTCTTCTGCGGGGTGTATTTGGAGTTTCAGAGCACCCTCTGGCCTTCGGATGGAGATTTACTACTGATCACAGAACCGTGCTTCACTGACAAGATGCGCATGACAGTCGCAGCTTTTGCCTAATATCGACTGCGATATCATTGCGATTTATCGTGACTTATCGTGCAACCCTATTTTTATTTTCATTTTTTATTTTAGAGTTTAGATTTTTAAAGTGTGTTTTTATTTCATTTAAATTTTTTACTAAATTGATCAAAAGTGACATTTATAATGTTACAAAATATTTTAATTTCAAATAAATGTTATTACAGTATTTTGAACTTCTTTTCATTAAATATATATATATATTTAAAATATATTAAAATTGTAATAGTATTTTTAGTACTGGTATTTTTGATCAAATAAATGCATTCATAAAGAGACTAATTTTCAAATGCATTTAAAAATATGAATGCAATATTGCCTCAAACTTTTGAATAATAGTGTGGTGTTATGGGATAGATTAGATAGAAAATTACTATAAATAATTTCCAACAATGACTGACATTTGAGGTAGTTGGCCCAATGTATGTGTGCAAGCATTACCTGTTTATCCACATATTTTTATAAATCTAAATGTGAATATTCAGGAGGTTATTGTCTGTCACAAACCCCCTCTCTATCTCCAAGTCCACATGTGCATGTTTGGAATGGGATTTGGGAGCCATTACTTGAGGATAGTGGTGCTGAGCAAAAGTGACAGCAGGGATTTTGAGGAGGTGGCCAAAGTAAATAGCACAGCAGCCTCCATCCAGTCCACTAGTTTATAAGCAAACACAGACAGTCTGGCGAGAGATGGGATTTGCCTATTGCACCTCGCTTTGCAATCTCAAAGATGCTCCCATCCCCACTGCCTCACCCCTGAGGGTAGATTGCACACTTTCCTTGCTGCTTTTATATCGAGTTTAGTAAGCTCTGTTGTACATTATGAGCTACCTGCGTTCATATTGTCTGTACATTTAAGAGTCCCTTTTTAAGAAACATGAAGCCTACTGCTAGAAAATTCTAGGAATAAAGCAAAAAATATTAGTTATTAGTTCTAATCTTAAAACAAGGCAATTTCAAACATTTTTCTCAAAACCTGAACTTAAATTTAAGATGTTATTTAAATATACGGTATACTATTGAGCTTTTTTTACTCATCATACATCATACAAAGCTTCTTTTTTTTTATTAGCATTTTAACTAGCAAGGCTACATTAAATCGTTATATATATATATATATATATATACAGTGGGTACGGAAAGTATTCAGACCCCCTTAACTTTTTCACTCTTTGTTATATTGCAGCCATTTGCTAAAATCATTTAAGTTATTTTTTTTTCCTCATTAATGTACACACAGCACCCCATATTGACAGAAAAACACAGAATTGTTGACATTTTTGCAGATTTATTAAAAAAGAAAAACTGAAATATCACATGGTCCTAAGTATTCAGACCCTTTGCTCAGTATTTAGTAGAAGCACCCTTTTGATCTAATACAGCCATGAGTCTTTTTGGGAAAGATGCAACAAGTTTTTCACACCTGGATTTGGGGATCCTCTGCCATTCCTCCTTGCAGATCCTCTCCAGTTCTGTCAGGTTGGATGGTAAACGTTGGTGGACAGCCATTTTTAGGTCTCTCCAGAGATGCTCAATTGGGTTTAAGTCAGGGCTCTGGCTGGGCCATTCAAGAACAGTCACAGAGTTGTTGTGAAGCCACTCCTTCATTATTTTAGCTGTGTGCTTAGGGTCATTGTCTTGTTGGAAGATAAACCTTCGGCCCAGTCTGAGGTCCTGAACACTCTGGAGAAGGTTTTCGTCCAGGATATCCCTGTACTTGGCCGCATTCATCTTTCCCTCGATTGCAACCAGTCATCCTGTCCCTGCAGCTGAAAAACACCCCCACAGCATGATGCTGCCACCACCATGCTTCAATGTTGGGACTGTATTGGACAGGTGATGAGCAGTGCCTGGTTTTCTCCACACATACCACTTAGAATTAAGGCCAAAAAGTTCTATCTGGATCTCATCAGACCAGAGAATCTTATTCAGGTGTTTTTTAGCAAACTTATATATATATATATATATATATATATATATAATTTTTTTTTTCTAAATAAAATAAATGTTTCTTTTGAACTTTCTATTAATCAAAGAATACTGAAGAACGTTTTACACTAAAATATTAAGCAGCACAAGTGTTTTAAACATTGATAATAAGAAGAGTTTCTTGAGCAGCAAATCAACATCAGAACGGTTCTTGAAAGATCATGTGACTCTGAATACTGTGTAATGGCTGCTAAAAATTCAGTTTTGTCAGCACAGGAATAAATTACATTTTGAAATGTATTGAAATAGAAACCATTTGTTTAAAATTTTAATATTTCACAATATTATGGTTTTTATATTGCAGCCTTATTAAGCATAAGAGACTCAAAATGTGAGAGCATAAGAATTAAAAAATTTTTTTAAAAATTGTATCGGCTTCCCATCAGACCCAGCCATTAGTGTGTGACAGTCCACACTGAACACAATTATTCTCTAAACCTTCCCAGAACAAATTCCTAAAACTTTTAAGATGTTTGCCTGGTAGCATGCATTTTTATTTTATTATATTGGTATTTCACAGTTGCCGTGGAGCTGGTGATATTACTGTCAAAATAATAGCAACTTAATCCATAGAACTATGTTGCCTTGGGTTTATTTCCCCCCTTACAAGGAAGGCGGCTTAAAATGTCCGGCCTTGTCAACACACTCTGAGTCCTCATATTCAGTAAAATGTTGGAAGTCTGAAAAACTGTCAGGGGGTGAAAGTGATAAGGTGATTTATAATCAATTTCACTGGGAGCTGGTGGGGAAAAGCTGAGGCTGTCAGCTCTAGCTCCTCAAAACAAATGAATTCCAGCCCATGCACTGGCTCAATAAGGCTATCTTTCCCCATCAAGACTCATCACTGCCACTTGGCCATGGAAAGAGGAGATGCTTGGGAAGGTTTTTGGGGCGCAGGTGAGTCAGTGCTACACCTGTGCCGGGCTGCCCGCTCTAATGCGGCTCTTTGGCTGACAGTAAAGCACATAGAGATAATTGTTTGCCTCTCAGAATGCAGCAGTGTGACCGCAACACACATTTTTCCTAATAAGATAACAAAATGACATGGTCTTTGGGTTTGACAGTACTGACTTTATTTGCTACTGGATTTTCAAGCGGCAAACAACAAGCTTGTTTGAATAAGAATTAGGAAGTTGTTTGAGGTGTTTTTCCATGAATATAAGTTCTTAATAGCGGTTGTTTGTTATTTGCATTGTTTAGCGGAGCAAGATTATTGCTAAGGTTTGAGTTATACAGTAGTCAACATTTGAAGTTTGGATCAAAAAAGTTAATCAAATTTGTCCTAAGACAAGACGCATTTTGGTTTTAGGACAACTTTGATGAAAGGTTTTGATCCCCTTCAGATGTTGACTAGTGTATATTTTTTATATAGATTATATATATATGGTATATATGATATATATATATAAATGGCGCAGGACAACATTTGATGGGCGAGTGCAGGTGTGGGTTGGTAGAGTGTGTGTGGGATTCGGGAGAATAAGGGTGTACTCACACTAGGTGTTTTGAACCGTGCCTGAGTGCGTTTGACCCCTAAATCCCAGTTCGTTTGACTAGTGTGATCGCTCCGGTTCATTTAGCCATCCCTGGCTTGGTTGGAAGAGGTGGCCAGAGTTGGGTTCAGTTGGGCTCGGGGCACGGTACGCATGTTGTGTGAGCGTGGAACTTCTGATACATGCAGCATGATTGCATGAAAATTTCTAAACGGCGAAAGTGTTAGATCTGTTAAGCAATATATTGTGAGAGGGCCGTGCGTCCCAAACGACTCAAAATAATAAACCACAAAGTTAAGGATGCAAATTGTTTTTAATGTAAGAAGTCTCTTATGCTCACTAAGGCTGCATTTATTTGATTAAAAATATAGTAAAAACATTAATATTGTGAATATTCCAATTTTAAATAACTGTTTTCTATTTTAATATATTTTAAATTGGTCATATGATGCGATTTCAATTTTTCCTTTCTCTTTGGAGTGTTGCAAGCTCTTGGTGCATAAAGAAGATCTGTAAAGTTGCAAAGACTAAAGTCTCAAATCCAAAGAGATATTCTTTATAAAAGTTAAGAGTCAGCCACGCCTACCTAAAACGGCTCAATCTAACACGCCCCCACAAGATTTGCATAACGCCGCCCAAATGTTCACGCAAAGAAAGAAGGTGTAACTTTGATTCTCGCTGTAGTATTGTTGCCGCTGCCGCCATGTCCTGGAGACGCTGTGTGTTTCGTTATGAAAGCGAAACTACCTTGTTTGGCCTTACAAAAGAGGACACAACTAGAAATCAGTGGTTAAGCTGTATTTACAACACTGTTCCGGAACAGTTCAACCCAAATATTCAGATGTGTGCAGCACATTTTATGGAGGACGAGAACTGTTTCTTGGGAGAGTAGCCTACATTGCCAGTGTCTGTTTCTATAAAGTGGGGCAATTCCAACTTTGCACAGATAGTCTGGTGCTTCTGACTCACAGACTGTAAGTGCGTTTTCATATTTAAAGAATTTGCCACAGACGATTCAAACGCGAGTTTTGAGCAGTGTAGAGTAGTGCTTGTTGTTTGTCATTTCTCCGATCACAAATGCAGACATGGTTTTAAGTTTATGCAGCGCGATACGCAACGCGTAAAAAGACAGTATAAGTCATTACAATCAGTAATTATGTCCCCACTGGATGCAACAAATGCCTCGTTTATAATGGCTTTTACTGGTTTTGTCTCGTCACGCTGGGAGATGGCATCACAGTATAGTAAAGGGCGTAACATAAATTTTATTTTATTTTATTTTTATTATGTGTATTTTGCGAAATCATGTCTCACAGAAAGTTTTCAAATTACCTTACAAGTTATTTATTTAAGAAATATGAACTGTACCTCACCGTCAGAATTATAATTATTTCACCCTTGCCGGACAGAGACTGAGACGGTGCCGCTGCATTTGTGCCAAACCTCTGACGGCATGCGCGTCATCAGCTTGAGATCGTTTTTTTAAGATCTGCCTTTTAGAGATCGCCGATCAAACATCCCAACGTGATTATCGGCCGATAGTGACTGGTAGCCGATCTATCGGAGCACCCCTACTTATTTCAGATGAACATGGAGCTCTAAGGGCTTCCAGTGTTATTAAAAATGACAAAGAAAGTTCCCCTTTCAATGTGCCATTAAGATCAGAGCGACTCTAATGCGCCATTCAGACGTTCGCTACGTGTGCAGGAGGTCTTACCTCTGTGTCTGAGAAGAGGGACTCCATTTTCCACACTGTCAGTTCATTTGTTGAGACTACATTTAGAGCCGGCCTTGCTCGCACACGGGGCCACCATTCACGCAACACAGTACTCGTCCTAATCAACGTGCTTTTGAGAGCCCAACTGTTTTCATTGTTTGCTTCAGTACTCCAAGTTTAGTTCATCATTACGTCCATTCGTTGTTTGGCAGTGATCTTGAGGGAAAGTCTGTTCATTAAAGATTCTTTTCAGTGGTTTTGGGAGCTACTGCCATCAATCACGTCTCGGCAGGGGGCCTCGGTTTGGGTCCCATTGCGCTCTTTGTGAAGTAAGCGTGTCATCCTCAATGTCACTCAACGCAAATCTTGGTGCATAAAGAAGATCTGTAAAGTTGCAAAGACTAAAGTCTCAAATCCAAAGAGATATTCTTTATAAAAGTTAAGAGTCAGCCACGCCTACCTAAAACGGCTCAATCTAACACGCCCCCACAAGATTTGCATAACGCCGCCCAAATGTTCACGCAAAGAAAGAAGGTGTAACTTTGATTCTCGCTGTAGTATTGTTGCCGCTGCCGCCATGTCCTGGAGACGCTGTGTGTTTCGTTATGAAAGCGAAACTACCTTGTTTGGCCTTACAAAAGAGGACACAACTAGAAATCAGTGGTTAAGCTGTATTTACAACACTGTTCCGGAACAGTTCAACCCAAGTATTCAGATGTGTGCAGCACATTTTATGGAGGACGAGAACTGTTTCTTGGGAGAGTAGCCTACATTGCCAGTGTCTGTTTCTATAAAGTGGGGCAATTCCAACTTTGCACGGATAGTCTGGTGCTTCTGACTCACAGACTGTAAGTGCGTTTTCATATTTAAAGAATTTGCCACAGACGATTCAAACGCGAGTTTTGAGCAGTGTAGAGTAGTGCTTGTTGTTTGTCATTTCTCCGATCACAAATGCAGACATGGTTTTAAGTTTATGCAGCGCGATACGCAACGCGTAAAAAGACAGTATAAGTCATTACAATCAGTAATTATGTCCCCACTGGATGCAACAAATGCCTCGTTTATAATGGCTTTTACTGGTTTTGTCTCGTCACGCTGGGAGATGGCATCACAGTATAGTAAAGGGCGTAACATAAATTTTATTTTATTTTATTTTTATTATGTGTATTTTGCGAAATCATGTCTCACAGAAAGTTTTCAAATTACCTTACAAGTTATTTATTTAAGAAATATGAACTGTACCTCACCGTCAGAATTATAATTATTTCACCCTTGCCGGACAGAGACTGAGACGGTGCCGCTGCATTTGTGCCAAACCTCTGACGGCATGCGCGTCATCAGCTTGAGATCGTTTTTTTAAGATCTGCCTTTTAGAGATCGCCGATCAAACATCCCAACGTGATTATCGGCCGATAGTGACTGGTAGCCGATCTATCGGAGCACCCCTACTTATTTCAGATGAACATGGAGCTCTAAGGGCTTCCAGTGTTATTAAAAATGACAAAGAAAGTTCCCCTTTCAATGTGCCATTAAGATCAGAGCGACTCTAATGCGCCATTCAGACGTTCGCTACGTGTGCAGGAGGTCTTACCTCTGTGTCTGAGAAGAGGGACTCCATTTTCCACACTGTCAGTTCATTTGTTGAGACTACATTTAGAGCCGGCCTTGCTCGCACACGGGGCCACCATTCACGCAACACAGTACTCGTCCTAATCAACGTGCTTTTGAGAGCCCAACTGTTTTCATTGTTTGCTTCAGTACTCCAAGTTTAGTTCATCATTACGTCCATTCGTTGTTTGGCAGTGATCTTGAGGGAAAGTCTGTTCATTTCCACTGTTCTTTTCAGTGGTTTTGGGAGCTACTGCCATCAATCACGTCTCGGCAGGGGGCCTCGGTTTGGGTCCCATTGCGCTCTTTGTGAAGTAAGTTCAACCCAAGTATTCAGATGTGTGCAGCACATTTTATGGAGGACGAGAACTGTTTCTTGGGAGAGTAGCCTACATTGCCAGTGTCTGTTTCTATAAAGTGGGGCAATTCCAACTTTGCACGGATAGTCTGGTGCTTCTGACTCACAGACTGTAAGTGCGTTTTCATATTTAAAGAATTTGCCACAGACGATTCAAACGCGAGTTTTGAGCAGTGTAGAGTAGTGCTTGTTGTTTGTCATTTCTCCGATCACAAATGCAGACATGGTTTTAAGTTTATGCAGCGCGATACGCAACGCGTAAAAAGACAGTATAAGTCATTACAATCAGTAATTATGTCCCCACTGGATGCAACAAATGCCTCGTTTATAATGGCTTTTACTGGTTTTGTCTCGTCACGCTGGGAGATGGCATCACAGTATAGTAAAGGGCGTAACATAAATTTTATTTTATTTTATTTTTATTATGTGTATTTTGCGAAATCATGTCTCACAGAAAGTTTTCAAATTACCTTACAAGTTATTTATTTAAGAAATATGAACTGTACCTCACCGTCAGAATTATAATTATTTCACCCTTGCCGGACAGAGACTGAGACGGTGCCGCTGCATTTGTGCCAAACCTCTGATATAGATTATATATATATGGTATATATGATATATATATATAAATGGCGCAGGACAACATTTGATGGGCGAGTGCAGGTGTGGGTTGGTAGAGTGTGTGTGGGATTCGGGAGAATAAGGGTGTACTCACACTAGGTGTTTTGAACCGTGCCTGAGTGCGTTTGACCCCTAAATCCCAGTTCGTTTGACTAGTGTGATCGCTCCGGTTCATTTAGCCATCCCTGGCTTGGTTGGAAGAGGTGGCCAGAGTTGGGTTCAGTTGGGCTCGGGGCACGGTACGCATGTTGTGTGAGCATGGAACTTCTGATACATGCAGCATGATTGCATGAAAATTTCTAAACGGCGAAAGTGTTAGATCTGTTAAGCAATATATTGTGAGAGGGCCGTGCGTCCCAAACGACTCAAAATAATAAACCACAAAGTTAAGGATGCAAATTGTTTTTAATGTAAGAAGTCTCTTATGCTCACTAAGGCTGCATTTATTTGATTAAAAATATAGTAAAAACATTAATATTGTGAATATTCCAATTTTAAATAACTGTTTTCTATTTTAATATATTTTAAATTGGTCATATGATGCGATTTCAATTTTTCCTTTCTCTTTGGAGTGTTGCAAGCTCTTGGTGCATAAAGAAGATCTGTAAAGTTGCAAAGACTAAAGTCTCAAATCCAAAGAGATATTCTTTATAAAAGTTAAGAGTCAGCCACGCCTACCTAAAACGGCTCAATCTAACACGCCCCCACAAGATTTGCATAACGCCGCCCAAATGTTCACGCAAAGAAAGAAGGTGTAACTTTGATTCTCGCTGTAGTATTGTTGCCGCTGCCGCCATGTCCTGGAGACGCTGTGTGTTTCGTTATGAAAGCGAAACTACCTTGTTTGGCCTTACAAAAGAGGACACAACTAGAAATCAGTGGTTAAGCTGTATTTACAACACTGTTCCGGAACAGTTCAACCCAAGTATTCAGATGTGTGCAGCACATTTTATGGAGGACGAGAACTGTTTCTTGGGAGAGTAGCCTACATTGCCAGTGTCTGTTTCTATAAAGTGGGGCAATTCCAACTTTGCACGGATAGTCTGGTGCTTCTGACTCACAGACTGTAAGTGCGTTTTCATATTTAAAGAATTTGCCACAGACGATTCAAACGCGAGTTTTGAGCAGTGTAGAGTAGTGCTTGTTGTTTGTCATTTCTCCGATCACAAATGCAGACATGGTTTTATGTTTATGCAGCGCGATACGCAACGCGTAAAAAGACAGTATAAGTCATTACAATCAGTAATTATGTCCCCACTGGATGCAACAAATGCCTCGTTTATAATGGCTTTTACTGGTTTTGTCTCGTCACGCTGGGAGATGGCATCACAGTATAGTAAAGGGCGTAACATAAATTTTATCTTATTTTATTTTTATTATGTGTATTTTGCGAAATCATGTCTCACAGAAAGTTTTCAAATTACCTTACAAGTTATTTATTTAAGAAATATGAACTGTACCTCACCGTCAGAATTATAATTATTTCACCCTTGCCGGACAGAGACTGAGACGGCTGCATTTGTGCCAAACCTCTGACGGCATGCGCGTCATCAGCTTGAGATCGTTTTTTTAAGATCTGCCTTTTAGAGATCGCCGATCAAACATCCCAACGTGATTATCGGCCGATAGTGACTGGTAGCCGATCTATCGGAGCACCCCTACTTATTTCAGATGAACATGGAGCTCTAAGGGCTTCCAGTGTTATTAAAAATGACAAAGAAAGTTCCCCTTTCAATGTGCCATTAAGATCAGAGCGACTCTAATGCGCCATTCAGACGTTCGCTACGTGTGCAGGAGGTCTTACCTCTGTGTCTGAGAAGAGGGACTCCATTTTCCACACTGTCAGTTCATTTGTTGAGACTACATTTAGAGCCGGCCTTGCTCGCACACGGGGCCACCATTCACGCAACACAGTACTCGTCCTAATCAACGTGCTTTTGAGAGCCCAACTGTTTTCATTGTTTGCTTCAGTACTCCAAGTTTAGTTCATCATTACGTCCATTCGTTGTTTGGCAGTGATCTTGAGGGAAAGTCTGTTCATTAAAGATTCTTTTCAGTGGTTTTGGGAGCTACTGCCATCAATCACGTCTCGGCAGGGGGCCTCGGTTTGGGTCCCATTGCGCTCTTTGTGAAGTAAGCGTGTCATCCTCAATGTCACTCAACGCAAAACAAACAAACACTCACAAACTCTGAAAAACCCACAGATCTCCTCAGAGCAGAGACTACGCTCCCATTATTCACCCACACAGACAATCAGATGCTGGGTTGAGTCATAAGTGATAATACTCAAAATTCCCTTGCATATTAATGGTGGAGTTCCCTTTAAAATCTTAAATGATTCCCTTTGAGCTAAATTATTATCACTGTTTCCCTTACACGTGTCATCCTCAGTGTCACTCAACGCAAAACAAACAAACACTCACAAACTCTGAAAAACCCACAGATCTCCTCAGAGCAGAGACTACGCTCCCATTATTCACCCACACAGACAATCAGATGCTGGGTTGAGTCATAAGTGATAATACTCAATGCCCTATTGGCAGTTTGGGAATACCTGAACTATGAAATGAGCATTGAAATGACTACTAAACTGATGCGTATTATCAAATTCATAGTTTTGTTGTGTTTTACCTTGTAGTGGTTTGAAGCCATGAGGGATCTTAACACTCAGGCCAATGCTGCAATTTATTTCTTTAATCAGTTTTGTGTGTGTGTGTGTGTGTTTTAGTAAATATATCTGTGCTGGTGCACACATCAAGCTTGTTTACTAGCTTAACCAGCACATTTTAAAAATATTTTGCAAGTAAAAACATGAGCCACGATGAAAACAACATTCCCAGGGGTATGATTCATCACATCTGATTATAGTTTGTTTGTTTATTTATTTATTTATGGCTTATATTGGTTCACATTTCACATTCTGTCTACATAACTATCATTCTCATGTTTGGGGTTGGTAAGATTTTATTTTTTTTATTGTTGTTGTTAAAGTTTTCGAAGTACATGCTCACCAAGGCTGCATTTATTTGCACGAAAATACAGTTAAAACAGTGATATTATGCAATATTATTGCAGTTTAATAATAAAGTTTATTGTTTTTATATGTTTGAAAATGTAATTTACTCCAGTCTTCAGTGTCATGTGATTGTTCAGAAAACATAATACACTGACTTAATTTCTTATTATTATGATTGTTAAAAACAGTGCTGGTTAATATTTATGTGGACATTTTCAGATTTTTTGATAAAACTATTTAATCAAATGCTGTTCTTTTGATCTTTTTATTTATTTAGCATCCTTGCTGACTTACTGTATTAATTCATTTAAAATTTTAAATATTTATTCATTAAAAAAAAAAAAACTTACACACCCCAAAGTTCTGATTGGTAGTGTATTTAAAGGGGTCATATGATGCAATTTAAATTTTTCCTTTCTCTTTGGAGTGTTACAAGCTCTTGGTGCATAAAGAAGATCTGTAAAGTTGCAAAGACTAAAGTCTCGAATCCAAAGAGATATTCTTTATAAAAGTTAAGAGTCAACCATGCCTACCTAAAACGGCTCGTTCTAACACGCCCCCACATGTCTACATCACGATGTGGGAAGATTTGCATAACGCGCCGTTCTCAAGCCCACCGGCCTCCGCTCACTCTAGCCCTCGGCCTCTGCTCACTCTAGTAGCGGTAGGGGCGTAACATTTCCGTCACATACTTGAGGTATTCGGCCAATCATAACACACTGGATAGCTGGCCAATCACAGCACACCTCGCTTTTCAGACCGATGAACTTTGTAAAAATCGACGCGTTTCAGAAAGGCGGGGCATAGAGGAGAAACAATAATGTACAGTATGTGGAAAATAATGTGTTTTTTGAACCTTAAACCGCATAAACACATTTCATTACACAAAATACACAAAATAATGTTCTTTTTAGCAACATCATATGACCCCTTTAAAATAAAAGCAGTAATCTCACGTGTCTCCTCTAGAGTTTAAAAAACCTGTGCTCAGATTTGCCAAGATATCAAAGTCTGCGAAAAAAGATCAGATATTGAAATATTATTATGTAATAATATTATTAACTTAGATATCTTTAGCAATGACTAAATGATTATTAAATTGTTACTAGTGGCACTAAACACAATTGCATAAATAATGACATAAGTGAAGAACAAAATGAGGAATAAAATCATTCCTTCGGTGTCCAACTTAGTGTTGTGATAAATAAAACTGAAACTATTAAAAGTGATTTTCAGTAAATGAATCAAAGCTGAAACAAAATAAAATGAAATAGCTGAAAACATACATAACTTAAGAGCTATGTATGATAAATAAATTAGTTTAAGTTGAAGCCCTAAAATGACTAAATCTGTAATAATTATAAATGAAAGATTAATAGAAATAAAAGAAACTAAATTATCTACAATTATAAAAATACAAGCTAATTTAAAGTATTAATAAATACTATAAAACCATAACTGTGTGTGTGTGTGTGTGTATACAGCAGAGGTGGGACCAAGTCATTGTTTTGCAAGTTGCAACATACTTTGCATGTGTGCATAAGAATAGCTATATGCTTCTAGGTGTTATACGTATCTAAGCCAATGAGCCATTATTTGGAACCTCAATGAAACTTAATAATATGTGAGCGCAAGCGCAGAAAGAACTGCTTTGAAAGAACTGCTTTGAAAGAACTAGAAGAAATAACTGCAAGCATACTTTGCAAGTGAGAGGAAACATGCAATATGGATGCAGACAAACTCATGAAGACGATCATTCAAAAATGCTGTGCTACTATCCTTTATAACTAAGAGTAACAAAGACAAAATCATTTAATTAAAAAAAATGTTGTATGTTAAATGTTAAGTTCATAATATGCATAGTTGATCGTTAAATTTAGGGGATGTGTGTGCTATTGGCCTACAGACTGATTTACAACATGTGAATTCATTCATTTATCCTGAAAGAAATGGAAGTGACATGAGTGCCTGCAAGAGGGAGAAAAATTGAGTAGCATATATTGTATAGTTATACATATACAATACTCATTTTGTGAAAGAAAAACTTCTAATTATATTTTAAATGATCATTAGGCCTATTGCCGCTTGCTCACTTCAGACATTAGGCCTAATGTGCATTTTTCTTCTTCAAATTATAGCTGAATGGTTTGCAATGATTAATTTTAAATCTAGATTAAATCAAGGTTTATCTAATAATTCTGTTGCACCAAACTTCAAACCTTTAAAATAAGCAGGTTTACATTTTAACCCATCATTTTGATCGGATTTAAGTTATATTTAAGATTAACTTTAATCCTGTTGCACCATAACTTTAAACTCAGATTTAAATCTCAATTATGGATTAACTTTAAACTTAACCCTTAAATGCATACCTCGGGTCTTTAACGACCCGGGACATCATTCTCTAACCTCTCCCTCCTTAATTTTTTTAAGTTAGACATCAACTTTCTTAGTATTCCTCAATCTATTAATTATAAACAATATAACAAGAAAAAATTGTAAAATATAAAAGAATGCCAGTTTTCTGATTAATATTTTGTAAAAAGTGTATAGGGTCGTAGAGACCCGAGGTATGTAAATGTGTAAGTATTTTTTCCTGTGCAGATACATTTACATATCAGATGACTCAATATGTGCAATGCATCTTTTTTCCTCAAGGTGGTACTGTTTGATACACATTAACGACGTGACGTTTCACTCATAATTACCGCAGGCATAAAACAAACGAATTTCATCAGCAAAAATTGAAGTGGTTTGAATGGCTTTACTGCAGAGCAATTACTATACTACGCAATGAAATATAAATGTCACTGGCATTTGATGCTGAATGTGGTGAATAAGCTGCCAGTGATCAAAATATTGAATATGAAGTCATTGAAAACGATACTTTTGAGAATATATCTGAGATCGTGAATATAAGCCAGATGCTGGATGTACTGTGGAAGTGCACTCTGATGATGACAGTGATGGTAAAATCATCTGCTCAAACTGAACCCTTTTAAGTTTCAAAAGGTAATGAAATATGCTTTATTTTATTCTTATGTAATTAAAATATCAAGAGTTTTTTTGCTATTGCATCAGTTAAAGATCCATCCGTGCTGTATGTCCGGGTCGCTAAAGACCAGAATATGTAATAATGATTGGCAAAACATTCATGCATTTAAGGGTTAATGGAGGTTTAAATAAATAAAAAAATGCACATTCAATTAAAATATGCAACTGATCGAACAAAAACTGTGGAGATCTGACAAAAACAGGTCTCAGAGAGGTGTTTATTACAAATAAAAATTAAAATGATAGCACATCGTTGGCAGAGTGCGAGGGTCGTGGCGGGATGCGGATCCGTCACTTATGGTGCATCTCGGTGTCGGACAAACAAAAGAAGTGAGGAATATTTAACAGCAGCAGTCACAGTGATGACGAGGCCAGCACCAGTGAAGTTTCTCATGCCCGCTCTGTGTGTCTGCTGGGCGGCGATCAAACGGACAGGGCAGCGCTTTTCACGAGCGGAGACCGCTACTAGACGAATCATGTAATTTGTTATTTATTTATTTTTATCTCTGTTCTTTTGTCGTAAGTTATGCTATTACTCCATTAATTTATACTAGCCTATCCAGCGGCCCCTGAACGCAGTCTCTGGCTTATTGCCAGTCAAGCTCAAGCACGCTGCAGGGACGAGTCTATAACGACTTTGATCTGATCATAAAGTCTTTCCGAGTCACAGGGCTCAAGTCCAAGTCAAGTCTGGAGTCATTGCTGTCAAAGTCTAAGTCGAATCTCAAGTCTTCTTTAATTATGTCGAGTCGAGTCTCAAGTCATCAAATTTGGGACTCGAGTCTGAGTCAAGTCTCGAGTCAAGTGACTCGAGTCCACACCCCTGGTATACAGCCACACTAAACAGTACATATTTAATATAGGTTCAATTAGATCACCTTAATGACACTTCTTTAACATCCACAAGGTCAACAATTCCTCTAAAAGCCTCATTCTGTATACTTGTATTAGAACGAAAACGATTTAAGTAGCCCATTGCAAATTCAGTCACACATCTCTTTTAAAGTTCAAATATGTGGATGTATTTAATTCGCTATTAACATTTCACTGCGTAGGTGGAGTGATGGTCGTTCAACGTGGATTAAGGCACAAGAGGATGTTGATCAGTGAGTCTTGAATGAAACAAAGAGACGCCTAGTTAGACTGAATCATTCAATCTTGATGTGAAAGCCAGTAACAGTAATTTCCTCACTTTTACTTTCAAAAGAATAACGTGGATGTATTTAATTCGCTATTAACATTTCACTGCGTAGGTGGAGTGATGGTCGTTCAACGTGGATTAAGGCACAAGAGGATGTTGATCAGTGAGTCTTGAATGAAACAAAGAGACGCCTAGTTAGACTGAATCATTCAATCTTGATGTGAAAGCCAGAAAGCCGGGGGGGGGCGGGGGGATGGGGGGAAGACACTCTTGTGATATCACCTAATACCCCTGCACTTCCAACAAAACACTGATGCTTTTGAGACACTACAGTGAAGGTTGAACTACATGCCTGCATTTCCTCTATGATTAAACTCTGAGAACACAATGCCAAAGTGATACTTTTCTGCTTTTGGTGTCTGCACGCATATTTCATCATATTATAGCATGTAGAGAAACATCTCTCTGTTCAAACGCAGCCTCATCTGGGATTCTAATTTATGCAGCTTCCTGTTTTTTACCACCCAGCTTCCTGTTCCCCGTGAGAGGGGTGGGTGGTCTGGGGTTTTGATTGCATACTGAGCCTTTGGAGCCTGTTTTTAGGCTCACGCTGCTGACACATCTCACTCTGAGTGTCTGAAACCTTGTTGGGAAATGACAAGTGTTTCCTGGCACATCTACTGGTCAAGCCCGGACAAATCACTCCATGTTTCCTCAATTGATGAAACACGGCTGGCAGATTTCTCAGCATGCCTGACTTTCCAGACTGGTTTATGCTGGTTAGTGCTGCACTATAAAAATGCTTTTAATGCAAAAGTAAAAAATTGTACAAAAAAATAAAACTGTTAGTTTATTAACTATGTTACTATATACAGTGAAAAAATTTGAAGAAAAAAAAGTTTTACAATGTATAATTTTACAACAACTTTACTTTTTGGGGATCCGGAAGTAAAACTTGTAAACCATATCATTCTCTTCTCAGAAGACAGAGCTGAGAAGCAACAGACTTCTCCATTTAATCCCATTGCTGGCTAAGAGAAACAAACGAGAAATTAAAAGCATCTCGTTTGCGATTTGTCTTCCCCGTGTGTGTCTTAGCTGTCAAGTGTGTATTAAACAAATGAATAGTAATCAGCCTTCATTGAAGGTGATTTATATGTGTGCATATGTGAGTGTGTGATCTTTTGGAGGACTGTTTGTGTAAATCTCTCTCCGTCTCTCTCTTTCTTGCTCTTTCACTGTTCTTTTTCTCTGTGCCCTATTACACACGCAGAGCAATTAGTTCATTGACTGTGAAGCACCAGGGCTCGTTCTAAAGGTCAAGCTTAATTCGCAATTGCTTGGAAGAATTGCTTTTTTCCTTTCCAGGCAGAAAAATAACTGTAATTAAACCTAAAATCTCAACAATATTTATTTATATAATTATTTATGTATTTTTCTTCAGAAGTAGAAGAAATATAGTTCTAATAATCATTTTTCCTCATTTTCTTTCATTTGGTGCAGAAGGTTTCACCAAAGCGCCTCTGGTTTGCGTGTTAAAAGACTCAAGTGGTTTATTGGTTTCTGCAGTGTCCACTGAGGAATGTCTTCATTTTCTTGTCATGGAACATTAAAGATATCAGCAGCCTACCTGCTGTGCCTCTTATTTTCTGTGAATCGGTTGAATTTTTCACAGAGCAATTTGTACAGTGCCAAGGAAAGCGTTGGACTGAAGGGCCTTTTCTAAATGGTTTAAGCAATATTGAAAATACATTATGTAGATGTTATATTTTGAAAATTACCTGGGATTAAATATAGATCAAATAGGACTGGAAAAAGAAAACTTACTAACGTCATCATTTGGGGAAAAAATAAAAAATAAACCCCTTAGCTACAGTTCCAGAAAATGATTGGGCCCGTACTGGACAAAGAAAGAAAGCAGCCAGCCAAGCGGCAAAAAATAAATTAAACTCCAACAGCTGTTCATATTTTTGCCATAAATCTGTTGCACAGGCTCTGTCAAACACCTCCGAGCTCTGGAGGCTGAACAGACAGGGAAAAGCTCGAGTTTTTCAGATCAGGTTATTTTAAACATGATTACGCTCATGTGTTTGCGGGGGTTGTTCAAGAACTGCGTAGAAAAGACTATCAAATAAATTAGATTTATGAAGTTATGGTTATTATATTATATTATAAAATATAATATTTATTTGATAGTCTTTTCTATACAGTTTTTGAAAAACCCTGCAAACACATGAGCGTAATCATGTTTAAAATAACCTGATAGTATAGTTATTTTATTTTATTATCATCTGCAGATAATTGGATGAATGAAAGGATCTGTTGGTAATTAGCGTTATGAAACACCAGAAATCCAGCTTTTCTCTGTTTGATCAAGATCATTTTGATGCACCTATCAGGTTTATCACAGACTCTGCTGTGAAATAGAGATCTAGCATGCTAACAATCACAGATCAAACATTCGATTCAGTTCTTCTGTATAAGTGCCCAGTATTTCACCAGTGGGTTAGGAAAGTTAACTTGCACACTTGGATCAAAGTTAAACAGGCGTATAGAAACGAAAAGTTTCCTGATAGCACTGAAGACTAAAACTTTGCATGTTACAGATACAAATGAGCAAACACTCTCAGATCTCTGTCTTTTTGTCGCCTTTGGTGTCTTGTCCTTTTACTTTTTATAATAAAAACTTGTCATCTTCTCTACGTCTCAGTACGGAGTCATTTCCTAAGACCCCCTCATGTTTTTCTTTAGTCAGACACAGTAAACCTGCCAGCAAGAAAACAGTAATTTTCATCAGATTATGGTTATATTCCAATTATGTAAACTGCATGATAATGCATGACGATTTCTGATTAAGTTACTGATAAATACATAAAAATAAGTGGCAAGAGCAAGCATCTCCAGTATTTCCATGAGACAGCAGCAGGTGCAAAATGTTTTAGTTTATTCTAAATATGCTGATTACATGTTTTTATGAATATTCCAATAGATGTGAATCATATAAACTTCTTTCAAGATAAAGACTTGAAACTGGAAAATGTGCGTGTAAATGTGGTCAGTTGTTCATTTGTTTGTGAAGCTCTGGTATTATTCTCTCCTGTTCATCTGGCTCGGCTTTGTGTCTCAAGAGATTTCAAGAAAGAATAAAGACTTAATGACATTGAGCTCTCCCCCGTTGAGAAGAGTGTCTCTAAACCCCCCTATACAGCCCACTCTTAGCATATGTTTATAATTTGTCTCTAATAGGCATGTTAAGCTGAAAGGATTCTACATTTATGTTTTCCAGCTGTTCTGGGAACTTGCATTGATGAAGGTCATGGAAAAGTGTTTGCCAAGGTTTATTTACAACTTATGTTGTGTCAGGAATCATCAGAGGAACATGGAGACAGGTGCATTGTGGAACATGTACTGTAATACTTTTTTATCAGTGTTGAAAAGAAATTAGAATAGATTGGTGGTTAGTCAGAATAAATAATGAGACTTTTCATTTTGTATTAAAATATTTATTTAATAGCACATTCTTAATGCAGTTTGCCCTAAGAAAAATAGCTGTGATGTTTATGTAGACTATAATCATTTGATTGTTGTCCAACTCACAAGCATCCCCCAAAGTTCAAATGAAACCTCTACCACTGCTAGTATCCAAGTGTTTCAGATTCTTTGTTTAGCTGAACTACTCATGAATGGCAACTCAGCTGGAGCTGTCTTAGTCTCACACTCTTTTTTGGATCTCTTTGTTTTGTTTTCCAACTCTTTTGATAATGCTTTGCGCTCAGTATAATGGCTGTGTTTCTGTCTCCAATGTCAAAAATGCACCATATTTTTGTTTCGTTCTGGTTCTCTTAGTTTAGATGATGCAATTGAATTTCAGGCCTGTTTCTTTCTCTCTTTATCCTTTAGCTCTCCTTTTTTAACCTTCCCTCCATTTATTTATGTGGTTCAAACGCTGCAAACTTGTACAACTACCTTTTTTCTCCCTCTGTCTACACTCATTTTTCCTTTGAATGATGCCACTGGCCTGGAACAGTGGATATTCAGTCTTTGCTGGGTCCGGAATAGAAACAGGGCGCCCTGACTCCCCAGAGGGCACCTTACCAGGTGAGGTCATGGAGATGGCAGCAGTTAAAGATCACCCATCTGGGACCCAGCAGCTGTAGCTTGCTTGACATTTACTGTGAACCCAGTGCATATGTCTTGCTGTCCACTAGTGCCCTTGGTAGAAATCACACTGATGAGCAAATCTAGTCATTAGCCAGAGCTCTCCCATATGTTTATGTACCCTTTGTCTGATGAAAACGCAGACTGGACTACCTGAACTGCTCACAAAAACCTGTCTAAAGTGGCTTGCTTGTCTAAGCTGATCCCCGTTCACATGGATTTGCAAAAAAGACTAAAAGCATTTTTTTTTTTTTATGCATGCCAGGCCAGTAGTTGGCGATTTCACTTTGTAAAGAAACACTATGCATCTGCGCACATACGCATGCACTTGATGTCACAGTTTTCACAAATTTGCGTTTTCGTAGTGTACATTTGCACTTTGAAACCCGTTTTTTTTAAAGTTGCCCCAAAATGTCATTGTCTTGTGAATGGCCAAAACACAAAGTTTTCAGTTTTTAGTTGAAAACAGTGTTGTATAAACACCCCCTAAATATATATATATATATATATATACCACCATTCAAAGGTTTGGGGTTAATACAGTACAATAAAAAATTTACTTTTAATTAGTAAGGATGCATTTTTAAAAATGCTGTTCTTTTTAACTTATTTCATCAAAAATAAAAAATAAATGTTCAACACTGATTATAATAAAAAATGTTTTTGAGTAACAAATTAGGGCCAGTTTTACTAAACAGGGCAAATTAGTGCGAGAGCACTATTCCAAAACAGCGCAGATGGGTGTGGAAATTTCTGCGGGTGATTTACTAACAATGTGCAAATTAAGAACACAGATGCAACATCTCATTTACATATCGACCAATGCAATATCCCAAGCGCAGCGCAAATTAGCGTAGTCACAAATGAAGAATAAAGAAGCCACAGTATGTTGAAAAGAACCGGAGGCCAAAAAAATGACGGGTTGCAAGAAGTTTTGATAGACCTGGTATTTCGTGACTCCTAGTTGAGGGTTCCAAGTCGTCTTTTATTTCCTGAAGCAAATTAAAAATAAGCACTCTACGGTGCCTCCTCCTACCAACAACAATTGCAGCCATTTCAAGTGCAAAACAGTTTAAGACATGCTTTTTTGGGGGGCGTTAAATAATGGCGCAAATACTTGTAATTTGACGAGCGCAAACGTTAGTAAATCTTCTTGCGTGATTCCTTTGAATACTCTCCTCTCATAAATTTTGCATCTGAAAGACAAACTCCTACAAATGCATATTCGATAAGGTCAGGCGCAAAAATAACTGTGTCCACGCCTTTTCAGCACTGATTCGTCACTGCGTGTCTTTAGTAAAACCTGACAGTACCATTTTAACGCCATACCATTTTAACTATCCAATCGCAGTTGTTAGTGAAAATTACACTAAAATGTTGCAATGACAAAATATTGCACTAAATTAAAAGTTCAAATGTTACAAATAAGTTACAGTATTGATGTTGTAATACTGGTAGCACTAATATAAAAATGTGAATAAATGTTCAACACTGATTATAATAAAAAATGTTTTTGAGTAACAAATTAGGGCCAGTTTTACTAAACAGGGCAAATTAGTGCGAGAGCACTATTCCAAAACAGCGCAGATGGGTGTGGAAATTTCTGCGGGTGATTTACTAACAATGTGCAAATTAAGAACACAGATGCAACATCTCATTTACATATCGACCAATGCAATATCCCAAGCGCAGCGCAAATTAGCGTAGTCACAAATGAAGAATAAAGAAGCCACAGTATGTTGAAAAGAACCGGAGGCCAAAAAAATGACGGGTTGCAAGAAGTTTTGATAGACCTGGTATTTCGTGACTCCTAGTTGAGGGTTCCAAGTCGTCTTTTATTTCCTGAAGCAAATTAAAAATAAGCACTCTACGGTGCCTCCTCCTACCAACAACAATTGCAGCCATTTCAAGTGCAAAACAGTTTAAGACATGCTTTTTTGGGGGGCGTTAAATAATGGCGCAAATACTTGTAATTTGACGAGCGCAAACGTTAGTAAATCTTCTTGCGTGATTCCTTTGAATACTCTCCTCTCATAAATTTTGCGTCTGAAAGACAAACTCCTACAAATGCATATTCGATAAGGTCAGGCGCAAAAATAACTATGTCCACGCCTTTTCAGCACTGATTCGTCACTGCGTGTCTTTAGTAAAACCTGACAGTACCATTTTAACGCCATACCATTTTAACTATCCAATCGCAGTTGTTAGTGAAAATTACACTAAAATATTGCACTAAATTAAAAGTTCAAATGTTACAAATAAGTTACAGTATTGATGTTGTAATACTGGTAGCACTAATATAAAAATGTGATGATATATTTGACAAAAAGTAACAATTTTGAAATACGTTGATGGTTGTATTTTATTGTCTTTTATCTCAGTATTCCTATCCGTGTTGTATGTTTTATGCATAATAGTCACCATAGAATGTGATCAAACAGTTTAAAATAGCTGGGCTGAGATATATAACAATTTTTATGACTGCAGAAATATGTTAATTCCGTATGCACATTATCCCACTGGTCACAATTGTGACTGACCATAAAACACAATTTTTCACACACTTTTCCAAAAAAATTTCAAAAAATAATTATTGATTATTTCAAATGGTTACTAATGACACATTATTTGGATATTTTTATGTCTGGGAAAAAAATGGGATTAAACAGGTTAAGCTGCTCTAACTTGAGCCAATAACAACTTGCCCATTTTAAACCAGTTAAGACATTTTCAAATTTAAGATGATCCAAATTGCAATAAGATGTTTTTGTTTTTTTTCAGCTGGGTTAATCCAAGTTTCTGCTGCACATTCTATCCAACAGATAATTTGACGAGCGCAAACGTTAGTAAATCTTCTTGCGTGATTCCTTTGAATACTCTCCTCTCATAAATTTTGCGTCTGAAAGACAAACTCCTACAAATGCATATTCGATAAGGTCAGGCGCAAAAATAACTATGTCCACGCCTTTTCAGCACTGATTCGTCACTGCGTGTCTTTAGTAAAACCTGACAGTACCATTTTAACGCCATACCATTTTAACTATCCAATCGCAGTTGTTAGTGAAAATTACACTAAAATATTGCACTAAATTAAAAGTTCAAATGTTACAAATAAGTTACAGTATTGATGTTGTAATACTGGTAGCACTAATATAAAAATGTGATGATATATTTGACAAAAAGTAACAATTTTGAAATACGTTGATGGTTGTATTTTATTGTCTTTTATCTCAGTATTCCTATCCGTGTTGTATGTTTTATGCATAATAGTCACCATAGAATGTGATCAAACAGTTTAAAATAGCTGGGCTGAGATATATAACAATTTTTATGACTGCAGAAATATGTTAATTCCGTATGCACATTATCCCACTGGTCACAATTGTGACTGACCATAAAACACAATTTTTCACACACTTTTCAAAAAAAAATTCAAAAAATAATTATTGATTATTTCAAATGTTTACTAATGACACATTATTTGGATATTTTTATGTCTGGGAAAAAAATGGGATTAAACGGGTTAAGCTGCTCTAACTTGAGCCAATAACAACTTGCCCATTTTAAACCAGTTAAGACATTTTCAAATTTAAGATGATCCAAATTGCAATAAGATGTTTGTTTTTTTTTCAGCTGGGTTAATCCAAGTTTCTGCTGCACATTCTATCCAACAGAACACCAGTTAACTTAAGCTGTGTAAATATTCAATCATGGTGCCTTACAGCTCCAAGAGGAGAGATCAGATGTTCAGAGTTAAGTAACATATAGCTGCAAGTAAATTGATGACTGCAAAATAGACACATCTCAGCTTATAGACTCTCTTTCACTAGTGAGGTACTGCTATTTATGTTTGTTTTGGGGTTTATCCGAATCTCAGCAAACAGCACAGACTCCCTTTGTCCCACTCAACACTGCAGTTTGCCTTCTTTCGCATGGCATTTTGTGTAAATGAGAAGAGCACCATGGGATACGGACATGCCACCCATTAGCATAATATCCTCATTGTGTGTGCACGCGGTGGGCCATGTGCCTCATCTGTGCATCTCCTGCGTTCATATCAAGGGTGGAAAATAACAATAATCCCCAAGGAGTTTAATACCAGCCTTGGCCGTGAGGTGAGAGAGAGAGCGCGAGCGAGCGTAATTCTAGAGCAAGCTGTGCGTAAATGTATGGAAATGATCCAAGACTCTCTGTTAGACCACCTACACCTCACATTCAACCAAATCTTATTACAGTTTTCGGAGCGAAATTAAGCCGGTGCTCCAAAAAAATAAATAACATTGAGTTGCCTGTAATGCTTGATCAAGTAACTGAGAGACACGCCGCTGTCTGTGCCAATTTTCGACTTGCCTGAGAGGCAGTTTAGCAAACCTGGACTGTTCTCCAGGGGGTTCAAGGCCATTATTTTGCAATCATTATTGTTATACAGTCAAATTTGGTTTGAACGTCAAATTGGGACTCCATGTTCCCTTAGGCGGTATCAGCAGGACGTCATTTTAGCGCCTCACTTTTTATACTTGCTTAATATGTCCTTAGAGGTGTGATTAACTGTTTTTTTTCTACTAGCAGTGGCTCAGCAATTGAGCTGATTACAAATTAATATAAGATGGCCATTAGGGGATTCATCAAAAATACTGTGCTTTGGTATAATTTTATTCAGACCAAGACTATTTGACACTACAGTTAAATTAGCTATCTTAAATCACATTTGTCTAGCAACATCCCCACACTATTGAGATTGAAAATCGCTGCATATTAATATATTGCTTCACAGGAAGTGGAGAAGGAAAAATACCATTTTAAATGTTTTTTTCCCCTAAATGTGAATATATTAAAATATAAATGGATAAATTGTAAAATCATTTGTAAATCATTTAAATATATACACTTCCGTTCAAAATATATATTTTTAAGAAATTAATTTAGTAAGTTGAATGACAATAAAGAATATTTCTATTTCAAATAAATGTTGTTTTCCAGAAAAATATTAAGCAGCACACTGTTTTTATTATTGATAATAATAAAAGAGATGATCTGACATTGCAGGAATAAATTGCATTTTTAAATATATATAAAAATGTTTTTAATTGTAATAATATTACACAATATTACAGCATTTTTTTATCAAATAAATGCAGATTTGGTGTGCAAAAGAGACTTCTTTCAAAAACATTTTGAACTGTAGTGTATTTTGCACATGAATAATATATAATGTGTATTTATAGAAAATGTATTATATGAATTAAATATATATATAATGTATTATATAATAAATATGTATTATATTACATAATGATTTATTTATTATATTGTATATGTAATTATCTATCATTTTTATTGCATGTAGTATGTATATCATAATGCAAAATTATTAATATATAAGCTTTTTTATCAAAGCTGTCTTCAAACTATTTTCATTTAGAAGTTTTTCTAAGTAGATCTCTTGTAATTCATTTTAAAGAAACTTATAACACTTCTACAGTGTAAAAATTTTCTTACTAACATTCTTATCCATCCATATTCATCAAATATTAAGTTTTTTTTTTAAATAAATGTCCACTTGTCCAGTCATTAATCTGTCCTAATATCATTTTCTTTGTTTCATCATTGTCGAGTTGAGTCTATTAAGAAGCTGCTCTCCTCACCTCTCATCTTAGCTGTGCAGACAAGTGGTGTGCAAAAGAGACTTCTTTCAAAAACATTTTGAACTGTAGTGTATTTTGCACATGAATAATATATAATGTGTATTTATAGAAAATGTATTATATGAATTAAATATATATATAATGTATTATATAATAAATATGTATTATATTACATAATGATTTATTTATTATATTGTATATGTAATTATCTATCATTTTTATTGCATGTAGTATGTATATCATAATGCAAAATTATTAATATATAAGCTTTTTTATCAAAGCTGTCTTCAAACTATTTTCATTTAGAAGTTTTTCTAAGTAGATCTCTTGTAATTCATTTTAAAGAAACTTATAACACTTCTACAGTGTAAAAATTTTCTTACTAACATTCTTATCCATCCATATTCATCAAATATTAAGTTTTTTTTTTTAAATAAATGTCCACTTGTCCAGTCATTAATCTGTCCTAATACCATTTTCTTTGTTTCATCATTGTCGAGTTGAGTCTATTAAGAAGCTGCTCTCCTCACCTCTCATCTTAGCTGTGCAGACAAGTCATGTGATCCCTCCTCGTTCAAGCTGAACGCCCAAACGCCCCCCCGTCACATCCCCTCTGTGACAGCTCCTCTCCTGGGGCCGGGACATGTGCTCCAGTCTTCTCATTCATTATCTTTGCACACTTCCACCAGTCCGCACCAGAATGCCAATTGCACAAAGGAGTGATTGATTACCTTTGTCATAACAATAGCGTGGACTCAGACGACTTACGTACTCACTATGTCGTCGGGTTATGGATGGTTGGCCTTTTTTCTGAATATGAAATCTGTTGATTTTGCGATCGGCCACATTAGGTGTGAAAGTTAGATGTATTCTAGGCACAGCCACTCTGTTATGGATTTCATGGAAATCAATGAGAGACTTGGCAGCCTGAAATTTTCATGAGAACCGGTGGTAAAATTAGTGCTTTTTTTCCTTAAACTGACTTTGACAGCACAAAAATGTTGCTATCGGGCTGGCAAGTGGATTTCAATCTGTGGAATTAAACCTGTAATTGGCGTAACAATCAGACATTCATTTGCTCCGTGTAGGAGATATATATCTCTTATTCAAAGATTGTTATATAAATGTAGAAAACTACACTAAATGAAATCTGACAGTGCTGTTCATTTTTCTACATCTCTACAGTCTTGTCTTGGTGATGAGGTAATGTTTTATAAAGAAAGGCTGATAATATTAATCATAACCTCAATTTGACTCTTAGCTAGTGCATCGGTGTGTGTGTGGCTCAGTTATAGCTATTTATTTCAGTTTAAGTCACTTTAGTCCTCAACTTAAACTTCTTTTATTTACTTTAGTTTTTTTATTTTTATTAAAGTTTAACATCTAAATGTTTATATATATATTATTATTATTTTTTCAGCTTTATTTGGCCAAAAATGACAAATAATAATAATTATTATAAATAATAATAAAAAAAAAAAATTCAGCTTTATTTGGCCAAAAATGACTTTTAATGGCTTTAGTTTTAGTCTATTGGCTAACACTTTACAATGAGGTCATTAGATAACATAAGTTAACTGCATCAGACAAACAAAACTACTGTAACAATGAAAAATCAAAGCATTTGTTAATCATAGATAATGTTAATTGCAACATTTAGCCTGCTAATACATTATTAAAATCTAAAGTTATATCTGCTAACATTATTTAATGGAAGTGAGTTAATGAACTTTAACAAAGATTAACAAATTCTTTAACAAACACATTGCTCATTGTTAGTTAATGCAATAACTAATATTGTCTAAAGTGACCTTATTGTAATGTGTTGCTGTTTATTGCATCATATTGCATCATTTATATATATATTATTATTATTTTTTCAGCTTTATTTGGCCAAAAATGACAAATAATAATAATTATTATAAATAATAATAAAAAAAAAAAATTCAGCTTTATTTGGCCAAAAATGACTTTTAATGGCTTTAGTTTTAGTCTATTGGCTAACACTTTACAATGAGGTCATTAGATAACATAAGTTAACTGCATCAGACAAACAAAACTACTGTAACAATGAAAAATCAAAGCATTTGTTAATCATAGATAATGTTAATTGCAACATTTAGCCTGCTAATACATTATTAAAATCTAAAGTGATATCTGCTAACATTATTTAATGGAAGTGAGTTAATGAACTTTAACAAAGATTAACAAATTCTTTAACAAACACATTGCTCATTGTTAGTTAATGCAATAACTAATATTGTCTAAAGTGACCTTATTGTAATGTGTTGCTGTTTATTGCATCATATTGCATCCTTAAAGGGAAAGTTCGCCCAAAACCAAAGTAATTTATAATTGACTTAGAACCAACTTTTATAAACTGATTTCTGAATGTTAAGTACAACGAAGACACTCTAATTTTCATTAATCGAAAATATTGTACATGGACTCAAATAGTTTCTTAAACTGTTCATTTACTCAAGCTGAATGATTCACTAGAATGAATCAGACTGAATTGGATTGTTTGATGCCCATCATGGCCATACCGATTCAACTTGCCTAAACCAGCATGGAAATTCAGAATGATGTGAGATGCAATACCACATCTGATAGAATTAATTATTTTGCAACCAATATTTAGACAAATTGGGCTGGTTAAGTTAAGAAGCCTTCACCAGTACACCAGCATCTAACAACATAAGCTGGTGACCAGCCATACTTGGCTTTTCATCCAGGTGCACATGCTTGCTTAAACATGTTGTACTGATCCAGGCTTAATGGCTTCCCATAACACACTCTGATGGTTAAACCTTCACCATGTGAGCGGATTTTGGTATTGCAATTAAATGCAAATGATCCTGACACTGGAGGCTTTAGATCAGAAGTTTGCATCCTCCTGCAAAGAAATGATCCTCTCCCATCGGAGCGGGCGGCTCAGAGTCCAGCATTGACTGATATTATTTCTCCCTCAGTAAATGCCTTTGTCACTTTAAAAGTGAACTCCTTCCAGCGGTACGGAGTCAGGACTCAGAGGCACTGGGGAAATTAAAAGCAGCAGCAGAAGCTGTTACACCATGCAATTGATGATCCAGGTTCAGGTTCGTGGATCTCTGGCTAAACCTGCTCTCGACGCACAATATTATTTGTTAGTGAGAAGTTTATCCTCATCTAAAATTCACAGAAACCATTCATCATGCCATTTTAAATTATTGCAAACAAGTGTTGATTTGATTTGATTTAAGGGTTCAAGTATAGAGCCACTGGCATGTTTGCATGACTTTCTGGATATTTTCATTTTACTGAGTACATATTGTATGCATGGATGCTTGAAGCCATTTTTAACCATTGAGCGTCAGATGTTCACTGTTGGGAAAGCTTCTCAAGCTACAAGTGACATGAAAATTAAGTAAAAAATTATTAATAAGTAGTTACAAACATACACAAACATATGTGCTACAAACTTTCATTCAAATGTTTGGGCTGCATTTATTTGATCAAAAATACAGTAAAATTGTGAAATATTACTATAATTTGAAATAACTGTTTTCTTTTTAATTACAGAAGGACCGTTTATGAGAATGCGTTTGTTTTCTACAGCTTGATCGCTGTAAATCTGTCGACACAATGCAGTATAATGCCCAAAAGGTTCTGCATGCCTGTCTTCTCCATATATGGTATGAATTCAACATGGACAACGAAAGTGTTTATTAATGTTTACGTTGTTACTTATTTTTGTACACAAACATATGTGCTACAAACTTTCATTCAAATGTTTGGGCTGCATTTATTTGATCAAAAATACAGTAAAATTGTGAAATATTACTATAATTTGAAATAACTGTTTTCTTTTTTAATATATATTATAAAAAGTAATTTATTCATGTGAGTGGAAAGCTGAATTTTCAGCAGCCATCACTTCAGTTTTCTGTATCACACGATCCTTCAGAAATCATTCTTATATGCTGATTTGGTGCTCAATATTTTTTTTTTTATTATTATTATTATTGTTGTGCTGCTTAATGTTTTTGTGGAAACCATGAGACAATTTTTTCAGAATTCTGTGATGAATAGAAAGTTTAAAAGAACAGCATTTGTTTGAAGTAACATTATAAACGTATTTTCTATCCCATTTGATCAATTTAAGGCAACATTGCTAAATAAAAGTGTTAATTCCATCTTACTGACTCCAAACCTAGATATGATAGTTACAGAAGGACCGTTTATGAGAATGCGTTTGTTTTCTACAGCTTGATCGCTGTAAATCTGTCGACACAATGCAGTATAATGCCCAAAAGGTTCTGCATGCCTGTCTTCTCCATATATGGTATGAATTCAACATGGACAACGAAAGTGTTTATTAATGTTTACGTTGTTACTTATTTTTTATCTTTCTTGTTACACATGATGTGGATTCGTCTGTACTGTGAAAAAAGTCCAAGTACTCTAGAGCATACATTTAATTTGAATGTAATGTTTGTGTCTAGTCTAACTCAAAACAACTGTGAGCTTTTTCATTGGCCTTTTAAACTCATTAATTTCTTTTTATGGCATCATTTTATTTAGCAGCTGAAAGCCTGATGGGGGCCGAGAAAGCAAAAGCGCTGTGTTTACCCCCCTCTCTGTCTTTGTGCGCGGTTGTGATTCCATTAAAACAGGGTGCACAGCTCGCCTCGCGCCAGTGCTACTCAGGCAGCAAACCAAATTGTTTGCCTTCGTGTCATTTCCGGCCGGTTGGGCTTGTTGGATACGCTCGGCCCCTGTCACTTTGTCTGCGGTGCAAATGGTCCCGGCACACTCCCCTGCCTCCCTATAGAAGTGCACTGACCTCACCGCCTTGGGGTCTAACTTGTCTCTGCAGGGTGCAGCATGGCCCAGACACCCTCTTGTTCTCCATCTCTACGCCAGGCACACCAGAGTCCTTCATTTGTGGCTGCTGGGGCTTATTCATTTGGCCTATCACAGAGAGACAGTTTTAGGGGGGAAATGTGTGTGTGTGTTGCATATGGTTAGGGGGTAGCTCTCCATTTCCCATCTTGCACCTGCTCCTCAGAAGGTGATTGGAGGAGGGAGGCACAATACTTCAGGCAGTTCAGATCAGCAAAATGAACCAAACCACAAACTCTCTTGCTAACACACCCCCACACACACACACACCCCTGCAGGCCTCTAGCTAACTCATTTCCCAATTATTTGTAGGTCAGCAGTGTTAGTAGCATGATTGTGTAGCCATTTCACCATTATTCTCAAAAGGTCTCCCATGGCAGCAATTTGAATGTAAGTGGGGTTAGGGGAGGGAACGTAATTGTAGCCGCACAAAACCCGGCGGTCACGCCTATTCCATTTGCTGGTTTTACCAGGTCGCGTTAATGCTAACTTGATCAACATAAGATGTTTTCAATGCAAACAGCTGTCGTCTTTAAGGGGTTCATCAACTACAATAAAACACATGGAGATGAATGCATGCCTTATGCATTAGCTGCAAATGAAACGTGCAACAGATGGCACAGCACATTTATGATGTTTCTAACTGGTTTTAACATAGACGTGGCAAGGGATTTCATCTATGGTCCCTTTTCACATTTTAAGGGTTCTCAAAAGTGGAATTTTCGATATTTAAAGTTCTATAGGGGTGACTAGAAACTACTATAAATGCTAGGTCCTTTCATGAAACTCTAGATGGCGCAGCCCAATGGGTCGTTAACGCAAACTAATAATGTTCACAGCGTTAAACTGCTTGGCACAAGCTGATTGGTTCATGTTGCAGACGCAGACAATGAGCTTGCTGCTTTACATTTAAATGGTTGGTCAGCATTCACTAGAGCATTTCGCTACATGCTTTCAGAGTGTGGGGGGGAGAGAAGTCAAATTTTCCATCAATCTATCAGCCACTGTGATTCTGTCATGGGTCGTGATGCGGAGGAAGCACACGGAGAGGAAGTAATCCACGATAGAGTCTTTAATTATCAAAATAAGAACAAAACATTGGGAAACAACCACGATATAACTTTAACACAAGACAAGGGAACTGAGTAAAACACAGGGCTTATAAACACATGGCACGTAATCAGGGAGAACAGAAACAGGTGAGGAGTAATCAATCAAAACAGGTGAGCAGAATAAACGATTAAATGAGAACAGGATCTGAACCAAATGGGAGCAAACAGGAACTAAACAGAAACAAACATGTGACAGATATCACCCCCCTCCGAAAGGCGCGACCTCGTGCCACATAGCATCGACAGGTGGGAAGGTGGGCGCCTTGGAGGTCCCACAGGACAGACTTGGACCGGACGCCTCCAAGTCGGTACCGGATCCCATGGCGGAGCGGGCAGCTCGGAGAGCCATGGCAGAGCTGGCCTCCTGAGCTACCATGGCGGAGCAGACCGTTCAGGTTGCCATGGCGGAGCTGGTAGCTCAGGAGGCCATGGCGGATCTTCCGTGGCCTTAGCCGGATCGGCCATATGCCCCCCCCAAAAAAAATTTCTTGGGGAAAACTAGGAATCTTGGGGGGCACTCTGGACGGGATTCAGGGACTGGAGCCCTCCTTGGGCTGGATTCGGGGACTGGGAAGCGCTTACGAGAAGCTGGCACTGGAGGGTGCTCTGGAGGAGCTGGCACTGGAGGGTGCTCTGGGGCTGGAGCCGGCACTGGAGCGAGCTCTGGGGCTGGAGCCGGGACTGGAGCGAGCTCTGGGGCTGGAGCCGGCACTGGAGCGAGCTCTGGGGCTGGAGCCGGCACTGGAGCGAGCTCTGGGGCTGGAGCCGGCACTGGAGCGTGCCTAGGGACCAGAACCAACCGCCTTCTCCTCCTAAGGTTCCCCTCTAGGCTCGCGGTAAAAGGCGCGGCTGGTGGGCAGGCCATTGCGGTGACCAGCGGGCTTGGGTCAATGGTGGCCGGCAGGCTTGAGAGAGCCACAGCCAGCAGGCTTGACTTTGTAGTGGCCTAGGGACCAGAACCAACCGCCTTCTCCTCCTCAGATTCTCCTCTAGGCTCGGGGTGAATGGCACGGCTGTCATGCCTAACTTCGGAGCGGCTGGCGGGCTGGAGTGAGCCGCAGCCGGCGGGCTCGTCTTCGGAGTGGTGGAACATGCAGCTGCTTCCATGCCGCGGAGAAAAAAAAAAAACGGGAAAACAAACTTAAAAAAGGCGGAAAACAATCACGGGGGAAAGGACTCTTACTTTCAGTTTTTGAGGTCCTGCGTTCTGTCACGGGCCATGGTGCAGAGTAAGCACACTGAGAGGAAGTAATCCACGATAGAGTCTTTAATTATCAAAATAAGAACAAAACATTCGGAAACTGAGGAAGACAACAAACCATGATATAACTTTAACGCAAGACAAGGGAACTGAGGAAAACACAGGGCTTATAAACACATGGAACGTAATCAGGGAGAACAGAAACAGGTGAGGAGTAATCAATCAAAACAGGTGAACAGAATAAACAATGATTAACTAAGAACAGGAACTGAAGCAAATAGGGGCAAACAGGAACTAAACAGAAACAAACATGTGACAGTTAGAAACCCACACAGCACTAGTTTTCTGAAATGTAGTCATATTTTTTCAGGTTAAACATATTTTCAGGATTGTGTGATGAATAGAATAGAAATTTGTTTGAAATAGACATTTTTGTAAGATAAATGTCTTTACTTTTACTTTTGATCAATTATTTTTGTGTCCTTTATAAATAAATAAAAGTATTAATTTATTTAAAAAATTGCACTGACCTAAACTCAGTCTAAATTATAGTATATATATTATACAGATTATATAATTATATAATATTACTCGTCTGATGAAAACAAAGAGGATGTTGATTCAGGTAACATCGTTAAATTTTTTTACTTTTATAATGGTTAAACTTTTATAGTGGTTAATGGAGACTACAACAAATATATCTTTTTGCATTCCCATTAGCAACCAATAGCGAAAGAAAAAATCCACAATAGCGTTTCTGTGACTTTCCAAATAAGGAAAAAATATTGAGATGTTGATTACGATGAATGACTGGATTTCACCTACGAAATTTCACAGACCAACGGTAAATGTGACAAACCTTTACAGCAGAATTAGCCTAACTAGTTTTCTGAAATTTAATCCCAAGGTAATATAACACAACATATAGGCCTGGTTTCACAGACAGGACTTAGACTAAACCAGGATTAGGCCATAGTTCGATTAGGAGATTTAAGTCATTTTATAAAGTGCCTTAGGAAAAACATTACTGGTGTGCATCTTGAGACAAAACAAAGGCACTGATAAGTTTCTTACAGTTGAAACAGCTCAGACTTACATTTTAGTCTTGGACTAGGCTCAAGCCTTGTCTGTGAAACCGGGGGATAGTGTTATAAAGTTATACAAATAAAAATGAAAATGTAAAAACTTTGCTAGGTATGCGATGTTAATAACTGGAAATGCATCATCACAGTCTGTGAAAAGGGTCCATTTTATTTCCTGATGGAAAGCACAACATTTCCTTAAGCAATGTGGTGCAGAATTGGCCGCAAACGTCCTGTCAGGGGAACAGATGTTTTTAGCCTCACCGCCAGGAGTCCCATTTCACAATTAATGAGCTGTGTCCCTATCCCACTCTCCTACCTAAAGCCCACCTGGACAAACACACATCCACACGCTCTGTATGTTCCATCTTTCATCTTCACCTAGCAGTCTATCCTCTCTGCCTCATTAGAAATAAACACTTTTGCATGCTCCATATAAATCATCGCCTCTGCTTAAAGACTGTTTCTGCATGCTTAAAGATGATGTGTGTCATTTTTTCCCATGGTAAAATACTTTCTCCTATCCCAGTTTAAAGCTGAAGTGTGTGATCATTAATGAGCTGTGTCCCTATCCCACTCTCCTACCTAAAGCCCACCTGGACAAACACACATCCACAAGCTCTGTATGTTCCATCTTTCATCTTCACCTAGCAGTCTATCCTCTCTGCCTCATTAGAAATAAACACTTTTGCATGCTCCATATAAATCATCGCCTCTGCTTTATAGACTGTTTCTGCATGCTTAAAGATGATGTGTGTCATTTTTTCCCATGGTAAAATACTTTCTCCTATCCCAGTTTAAAGCTGAAGTGTGTGATTTCTGCACCACTAGTATGTACTAATAGAAATGCAAATAAAATGACTGTTTTGAAAGGGGTTTCCCAAACACTCACATTGTATGGAGCCAGTTAGCTTTCAGTTACAGTTTTTTTTAGTCGCCATTTTTGTCTGTTGATGAAAATATTCTTTACATTTAAGGGCTGTTCACACCAAGAGTGATAATTATAACTATAAAGTTGTAATAATTGTTCTAATTTTATAAAAACAGTGAAGTCCACACCTCAACTTTAACAATCACTACAATGAGAAACAGCATTGTTGGAATCACGTTCAGAACAATTTTTTCCCCAGATGTTTAATGTTAAAAATAATATTGACAGCCAATCAGAATCCATTTGACTTGAAAAAGCTAATTTAAAGTAGCAGATGACAAAACTGCTTTTAATTGCCAAGGATATTACATCTAACAAAATCATGAAAATTCAAACTTGTTTTTTTATGGCCTCACAAGTTGTTTCAGAGGAAGCGTATTCACAACGTAGCTTACACATGCTGACTAGCACATAGTTGTATTGTTGTTTGTGCAATGTTGATATTTTTCTTGTCATATTTTTGTTTTGATTGAAATCACCCTATTATTAATGTTCATTCTACTTCTAGTAGACAGATAATGCTAATTTTCCTTATCTTAAAATAAGGTGATAAGGTAATAATTTTTCAACAAACATTATCACCAGTAATTGGGTTGACTACACTGTTCAACTTTGTTCTGAATCTGTAGTTTGTGGTTTACTCCTGTACCTCTGGAGATGTACAGTAGGTTGACCCCGAACGGTGGTTCACAGCCATTATTGATCCGTGCACTCCTAAACGGCACTCATAAATTGGGCCTCAGTCCAAACTGGGAGCGGAAAAGCTTTTACCTCAATTGACTATGGACCATTTTGATTAATACAGTTTAACAAATTATGATAACAGGCTTGAGTTGGGTCTTTTTTTGTAGGTTATTTATTTCTGGCACAAATAACTTCATTACATCAGGAGAATAATTGGTGACATTAGTCAAATTAAAATGCAGCCAGAGGTCAATTATTAAAAAAGCTGAAATCTATCAGAGCAGACTGACTCTGTACAAGAAGAAAGCTGTAGATGACATTAGCAGACAAAAATAGTTGAATTCACTGTGAACAAAAAGAGCATTTCGACAAGTAATTGGTATAATTACACCAATTACTTGTCGAATCCCAGCAGGATTCAGGCAATTGAATCTTCAAAACTTTTAGAAACTAAGTTCTGCTTTTTCTAGAAAATGTGAGTGGTGGTTGAATGTGAAAAAATCTGTTGTTAGGGTGTTGCTATGTGGCTCCTGTTGTTCTGAGTGGCTATTAGGGGGTTACTAGGGTGTTGCTATTGCTTACCTGTATTAAGTGTCTTTGATATGTCTCCTTCAGTGTAGATCTATAGGATTTTTCATCAGTTTTATTGTTCGCCAGGTGAAAATCATAAGAAAATGAAGAGCACATTTTATCAGCATACTGCATGATTTGAGGTGTAGATTTGTGTAGCATAAACAGGAAGAGTTAAATGCTGAAAGGTAAGTAGTTAAAAGTTTCATAGGGTCAGGGGTCTGAACAAAAGCACAACCATTAAATAATTTTTTTATACTATTTTATGCTCTTTTCTTTAAATTTATGTTTACTGAGATTAGTTTTTTGGAGACAGCGTTAGATTCTTATTTACAAATGTAAACCTGTTTTTCCCTCTAGATCTGGAGATTACAGTAAGATTACGATATGAACATGTTACGTTATTTGTGTTTGCGTGGCTTTGCGGAAAACAAAACAGCATTAAGTTTCAATATGTTACATAAAAAATTAAAGCTGAAAAATTGACTCTTCATCATGAATATCAAACATGAGCACAGCATTGTTTTGCCGTGTCTTTGTTCACATCCAGAACAAAAGCTTTCGGAATATGAAAAATCCTGTGCAATATTAATCAGTTCCTATACAAAAGACAGATGGAGCGATTTATCTTGCATTGCTGTGTCTTTACCTGATGTGATATATATATATAAACACACACGCATACACATCAGATATTCACGGCTTGTTGAGTCTGTTCTCCTTATGATTCATTGTTACTATCATTTTGCTCCCAAGTGTCTGAAATTTGCATAATATTGCAGTTACCATTTTTATGGTAGGGTGGTAAGAGTATACTTATGTTTATATCTGTGTCTGTGTGTGTTTGTTTGTTGAATATCATGTATTTTTTAAAGATTTAGACCAACCCTTGCAGGCCTAGTAGCATAAAATGCCCTTACACAATATTACGCATTCCCTTAGAAGAATTATGTATAGCATATTCCAGAACTTTGCTCTGGATTATGTCAGCATGCGATTGTGCTTAGCGATTATTTATTTAAATTGCACAGAGCGCTGTACAGTATTAGACCGGCTGCTCGTAATTCCTGCGATTGCGCAGGTGCCTGTAAATCCTTTTGTTCTGCGTCTGGTGGGCATTAGTTTGACCTTAAGCAGCTTCAGATATGGCCTTTGCCGCTGGAATAAATTCAGTCTCCAGGGCTGGCGCTGCATTTCAGAGCAGTTCTCATAGCCTCCGTCAGTGTGACACAGCCGTCTCCATGGGAGATCTAGAGGCACGTAGTCGAGCCCTAGTCGGTGTGTGAGCCGTGTATCTTACAGAAGGCTAATGATGAGATGGTGTTATTGGTTTTTGATGAGCCTAGCCGTGTGTGTGCAGGAGAGAGATTACTCTGTGTTTCTCCGCTGGCTTGGCCCAGCGCTTTAAGGAGCTGACACTTCATCTATAGAACAACATGTAAAACTGTTCTACTTCCCACATGTACCATTGAGCCCTTTTCTACCGTGTATAAAAACAGACTCATTTGCATATACAGTTAACTTTCGCCTGCAGGTAGTGAATGGTTAGGCTTGCTTTGCTAATGATCCATTTTGGCAAGAAAAAAACAACAAACAAAAAAAATAGGGAGAACAGAAGTACAGTGATTTGCATAAATAATCATTGTGCACTGGGTGTTTTTTATATTACGTACACTTTCATTTCCGTGGGGTTGATTCTTATTATCTAAGATTTCAACGTTTTTTTCCATACTTATTTTTAGCTCCATTTCAAAAGCCTTTTATGAATAGATTTTAATGATTTAGGCTACTGTTGTCTAGACCCAGGCTTGTAATCTTAAAATATAAAACTATATCATTTATTTTTTGGGGTCGGGTATTTATTTTTATTATGATTATTTTCACAGAAGACATATATAATGTTATAAAATATTTCTATTTCAAATAAATCAGCTGTTTTTAACTGATGATAATAATATAATAAAAAATAAAAAAGACTGCTGAATGGCTGCTAAAAATTCAGCTTGTGCTATCACAGAAATAATTTACATTTTAACATATATTAAAATAGAAAACAATTATTTTAAATTGTAATAATTATTTCAGAATGTTATTGTTTTTACTGTATTTTGATCAAAGCAAATTCAGCCTTGACAAGCAGAAGAGATATACATATATGTTGTCATTGGAAATATACATTGGTATAAATATACAGTATATTGTAATTGGAAATGTATAAAGTTAATACATGAAACTTTACAAACTATAAAGTTAACAATCAATAGTAAATTATTAATGAGATTATTTCATATAGCATATTTTTATATTTTCATATTAGGCTGCCATTTTTTTCCGAAATTTTTAAAAATATAATTTCCATCATAGAACGTATAGTGATTTAGGATTTAGTGGAAATAGCATTTGATCATTCAGAACACCTAAAATAGCTAGAAATTACCTGAAAAACCAAGAAGAGCTTTCAAACTGAACTGATACGGTGAACAATCTCAGCTTGTAACATAAGTAAGGATTTCAGGTGAGAGAGGTTGCGAGCTAGTTGTAGAAAGCGGCTGACATTTCTATCCATGATGCCCAGCTGCACCCTGGCAGCGTTTCGAGACAGAGGTTTGCACACGTGTCGGTCGTAGCAGCCGGGTCTCTTGAGACCCGCGAGGGGGAAAAAACTTCAGAAAGGCAGCAGAGCCCCTCCAGAGAAGAAGCTATATCCATTTGACCCACTTTCCACATCTAAGCGTCTGCTCCAGAACGAGCCGTGCACAGACTCCAGAGTTAGGGGATGAAGGACTTCTTTCTTCAATTGATTTGGCTTTATAGCTTAAACCTCGAATTTAAGATGTAATTTTCTCTTTTGTGTCCAACTGAAAGCCCCACCTGCCTACTCTTTCAGCTCTTTGTGGCAAGGGGGGCTTAATGGCTACGAAACAGACGCCAGTCCGAGGGTGGCCCGCTCTGACCCTTTGCCCTCTGGCGTCCCCTGGTTGCCACCTTGAGTTCAGCAAATGTCCAGAAATCATATTTGAAGTGAAAAGGAAGGACAGATTTCTTTTCACATTTGGATGTCTGTCTTTGAAAGGTCAAAAAAGTAGTTGTAGCAGCGGATTAGACACATCAGGACGGTGTGATGATTGAGTGACTAACTGTTTTCTGTATTTCTTCAAATGGACTTTTCTTCACCAATTGTACCCTTCACAGGTAGCTTAGTGGTTAATGATCTAGGCTGTCAGCTGAAAGGTTAGTGTTTTGATACTGAAAAGGATTGGAAGTGAACAGGATGAGGGATAACTGATGTCACTTCCTGCTACTACAGTCACAGTGCCTTTAAGCAAGTTACTTAGGACTTTTTTAGGAAGCTGGTCTTCGTAATAAGTGGTAGTAGATAAAAGCCCCAGCTTTTGGCAGTGCTTTCAAGATTAAAAAATATATATATATAATTAATCATTTGTGCATGCTTTCTTTCATTTCTCCCGGATGTCTATTAATACCACTGGCCATTACGGTCAAAGTCAAAAGCACAATAGACTACAATCATCAGTGCTCTCTGAAGAGCATTGCAAAAGGAAAACAAAACTCACATGCTTTTCATTTGCCCAACATTCTGACCTCAATTAGACTATTCATATCATATAAAGGCTGGCTTTGATGCACCGCTCTGTGTAAGTGACTAGGAGGCTATTTAGAGCTCTCAATTCAACTCAACTTGAACCTAGCAACTGATTAGGGGAAACCGGGGATAGTTGTTGGTTGATGGTTTGCTTTAACATCTGGAACTTGTTGTTTTTGGTGCTATTTATCTCAAATGTTGATATTGTTTTCTTACATTTGACAGCTACAAATTAAAATGGTTTTAAAACTTGTTTATAAACTGTGTTTATCAATGTCAAGTAAATGGGGTCTGTAAGATTATTTAATATTTTTATAGAATTATCTTGAACTAGCTTATCTTAACTTATCTTATAGAATTAGCTTCTCACAGCTGCATGTATTTGATCAAAAATGCAATAAAACAGTAATACTGTGAAATATTATTACAATTTAAAGTCATTTTTTTAAATATAATTTTAATACATTTAAAAATAGTTTATTTCTGTGATGGCAAAGCTTAATTTTCAGCAGTTTCCAGTGCCACATGATCTCCATTGTTATTTTATATTATTTATAGTTTATATTTTGAATTATTGTGTTTGGAGTATTTATTTTTTATTTTTTAATTGAAATATTAATTTTTTGGGTTATTTTTATTTCAGATTTAAATTTGATGTATTTTTTTTATCTATCTATCAATCTATCTATCTAATCTTTGTTTAGTTTTTTTTTCATCTAATATTTATATTTTTTAAATTTTATTTAATTTTATTTTTCAATTAACACTTTTTAATAGTAATTTAAAAGTAAAGTAAGCACTTTTTAATAGTTTAACAATAATAACCCTTCATGATCCTTCAGAAATCATTCTTCTATGCTAATTTGGGGCTCAATAAACATTTCATATTATTATCAGTGTTGAAATAGAAATCATTTGTAGGCTCATAAATGTCTTTAATTTATGAAAAAAACTTTTTTTTTAACTTAAAGAATCTTACTGACCCCAAACTTTTGAAAGCTGACATGATGACAAATGACAAAATTTTTGAGAGATGACAGAATCTGTTTTTTACCCAGAAAGTCTTCAGATTATTCCTGTCTTCAGACTTTCTCCTCAGAAGCCGGTGGTCCTGATTGATATCCATTTCATCCCTGTCCATAATTTATAAGCAGTTAAACTGACGGTGTTACAACTGACCCTGTGTTACAGGTATCCCTGATCTCCCCTTTATGTGAGTCAGACAAGCACACAAGTCGAAATGCGTATTTAACCTGCCTCAACACTAAAACACTTCTGTCTGTACCTTTCTTTCCTCTGCTGTCTGCTCGATTACCCTGCCTCCCGCCTGAAACCATTCCCCGGTTTGTATCTGTAGATCTTTCCACTCATTTTAATGGTCCATTTGATTTCTTTCCCCTCTAAATTGCCAAAATTACCAGACTGAGACTTGACACTGCAACAAAAACAAAAGAAAGAAACCCTGGCATTTACTCACACTTCGCTCTGTTTCAGAGAGCTGCCTGTTATTTGGTTTAGCACGCAGGCTATGTGACTTTAATGCTTTCCCTTCAATTCCCAACAGCTGTTTTGCCGCCATTTGAATCCATAGCAAAGCATGAGTGCAATCACAACAACTGCATATGGTGCTTGTCTTTAGTGAAGCATGATAATGTCTCAGACGCCTCAACTACGTGCAGCCGGCTCATCTATCCATATAGGTTGTTAGGGAAAAAGTGCCGCACCAGTTAAAGGAATGCAGAATTAAATTTTCTCTCGGCACTGACGGCTGTGTCCGTGTGTCTTTTGGCCTGTGTGTAACCCATCTAATAACGGGCACTCGATGGCAACAGGCAACCAATCAGGATCGTGCACAAAGAAAGCTCAACAGCAATTAGTCGGCCAGTGCCATGTATCATCCCTGAAACAACCCACAGCTTCAGCTCTTTCTCTTTTGCCCTTGTCTCATTTATTACCCTCATCCCCTACTCTTTTTCGTCTGCCCTCCAAAAAGCAGTTGCAGACTTCAGAGGTTGGAAGCCCTCACACTCCTTCCACTCTCATCTTCCCTTCCACTTCCTCTTCTCTATCATTTCCCATGATTCTCTTGCTATTCGCTGTGTAAATGACATGCAGATAAGAATTTTGCTGTAACTTGCCCTATTTTCCTGCGAGGCTCGGTGGCTTTTGA
Source organism: Sinocyclocheilus grahami (assembly GCF_001515645.1). NCBI lineage: Eukaryota > Metazoa > Chordata > Actinopteri > Cypriniformes > Cyprinidae > Sinocyclocheilus > Sinocyclocheilus grahami. The sequence continues at coordinate 609,512 of NW_015505500.1, forward strand.
TTTCTTTCGCTTTCATCTTCTCTCCCTTCCTTTGTTTTGATCACCCATAGTCTACTCTCAATAATGACCTGAAAAGAGGGTTTGTGTTACATACAAGGTGCCACTGTCCCGTCTGCATTGTTCGCTAAATAACATGTGATTCCCTCTCAATTGAACTCATTTTGACTTTCATTTATGTCACTGGAGAGCAAATTGCCGTGACACAAAAACCACCCTGCCATGTTTTGTTGCTTTGAAATATCTAGTTCTGATGTAATCAGCAATATTGTATTAATACCTGTTTTCAATTTCTCTCTTCCCTAGTTTCTTTTACATAAAACTTTTTGGAAAACTCATATAAAGCTTTTCAGTTCAAATCAGCAGATATTTATTGGCATTTATGCAATGGCAGCTGTCATGTTGTAATTGGAAATACTCATAAATATGCTTACAATGTATCAGATTTAGACATCAAAACAACAATTTTGCTATCTCACATTGATATTGTCAGTATTGAAATGAATGCCTGAACTATTGTTAATTTTCCTGGACAGACACAGACACAGCGGAGGATATTGAAAACTGTGTCCATATCATTTTCATCTGTAAGATGTAAGGAAATGAAAACGTAATTCATTCAGTTGATTTTAATATCTACCAAATATGTTTCCCCTGAGGTTGTTTGTGATGAAACGGCGTTTTAAGACATGTTTGGTGATTGATGGCTGATGGCTGATGTTATAAATGTGCTGATCAGTGTCTCCATTCTGCAGTGAGGTAAACATTAGAGAATCGGTTCAGATGCAGAAGAATATAAATACCGTAACACATTCTTTTGACTAAGACAAAACACTATACTAAAATACTTACTAAAATTCATATAGAGTACGTTTTAGCATTCTACTCCTCTACGTTTCAGGTTTTCTATGTTAACATATGGTAGATGAGCATTTTTGTCAGTTACACTGCATGTTGCTGCTTTTCATGCATTTCATTAATGTGCTACTTTTCAGTGACACTACAGCTAATCTGATTCTCGGACAAACTGCTCTTATGCTCTTACTGAACCTAAAACATAAAGCATCAACAGTGTAGTTCAACTACTGAATGAAGCGCATTAATGAGCTGTTTATTTTTAGTTACTTAAAAACATTTAGTGGTACCAGTGTAGTCCAGATTCCCAAATGAATCCCTCTTGTGATTTGATTCTTTTTTGAGAATCAAATACATACAGTGCAACCAGTGTAATCCAATTCCCAAAGTAATCCCTCTTGGGAGTCATTTTATTTCAGTGAATCCAAAAAAACACAGCACTGCCAGTATAGTCTGATTCCTAAATTAATCCCTCTTGTGAATCAATTATTTTTAGTGAATCAAAAACATACAGCACTACCGGTGTAGTCCAATTCCTAAAGGAAACAATTCCTGAATGAATGAACAAACTTTTTTTTATTTAATATTGCTGAGACCAAATAATAAGATTACATTTATGCCACACTTTAAAATAGTGTATAAACACATTTTTGGATTTGATTTTTTTTTTTTTTATGCATTTAGTTTTAGTTTGTTATATCTGCTCTGTCAAAATTTGGCAACTGTCTGCTGAGGGCAGTAAATACAGTAAGAATAGCTTTTTTCCCCCAAATACTGTATGTCTTTCTCAAAGGAATTCTTCAATTCCTTCCAGTTTCCATCTCTAGTAGAAACTCTCTATTGTCCCTAGCTAAACTATGTAAAGTGTGCAGCTTGATCCATTTTGCGAGTGAATTCAGGTGGAGATGAAGACAGGTGTCCTCCAATCTTTCTGTCTGAGCGTACCACCTCATCAAACCTCTGTCCTCCGCAGGGGTCCCCCTAACAGTGTGGCAGTATCAATGATTTCCTCAGCCTGGGTAACAAATGGGGCAGCCCTTGCTCCCCTACGCCTTCTATCTAAAAAGTGAATTACCTCTCTAATATCCAGCCTGCTGAGCCGATCAATACAGCGCCTGAGGAACTGACGAGCGGTGACTGGTTTGGAAGCTTCCTCCACTCCCCTCTCATTTTCTCTGTTTTTCTTTCTTCTTCTGTCTCTATTCTATCTCTCTCACTTTAAAGTGCTGGGCCTGTACCAGGTGTCAGACGGTAAAACCATGGTACTTTGATATATAGGCCATGGTACTGAATAATTACATTTATATCAGTATTTACAAGGTAATTTAAAGTATACCAAGCTACATTTTTCATTACTCTCTTAGGCTTTGTTCATATACAGCACTCAATCCTGATGTTTTTCAAGTGTGATCTTCAAGACTGACTCTCAGTAATTAATGGATGCAATGAAGTGAGCCCAAATATATATATTTGTTGTTTGAGAGAAATGTGGCACGTGAAGCTCACATTTTTCATGACCGTCTCCTTCTACCGGATCTAAATCTTCTCATTTTGTTCATTTTAACTGCTATAACCAAGCCGCACCTTTTGACTTTAAGTTGCACTGCCAGGATTCAGAATCGGTTCTAGCGAAGGCGTCGCACTCTTTTCCTGACATTTCTACGTGTGGCGCGGGCGTGCTTCCTTCCAGTGCTAAATGTGTAGTCATTGCACGGCAGCATTCATAAATATAAACAATCCTCCATCTGTTAACGCACATTTTGAAATGTCACATCTCGGTCTGTGACAGATGCATCTGCTTTCACTCCAAACAGTCCTCTCTCCGAGGGGTGAGAAAGGAAGCCTGTCGATTAGCAACAGCTCCTTTTGGAGCATCGCGGCAGCATGCACTATTATTTTAGGAGCTCCAAATGAATTCAGTTCTGCTGAACAGGCTAATTTCATGCTCTTATGGACAGACAAAACTCTTCCGCTGGCATAAAATGTTTGTTGTGCAGCATCTGGAAAATTAACACAATGGATGTCTGTGATGGGCCCTTGTTTACAAGGGGAGCTGTATTAGAACCTAAGCCAGTGAGAGCCCTGAATCTCCTCCACAAGGTGTTTCTCAGTGCCAATTGTGACATCAGCGCAGACGTCTGACACTGAGGTGTGTGCTTCTTGCCTAGCAACAGTGCAGGTACTTCAGGGGCGTTTTCTCAGAGGACCAAAAGGAAAATTGTATTGAAAAATCAAACAGTTCTGATGAACTAGTCTCAGTTAAGTTTAAGTTAACTATAAACTTTAACTATCAAGTTTCTTTAAAAAAATTTGCAAATTGGTAACACAATATAGAATACATTTAAAATATAATTTAATGTGTTTTTCTTTTTTATTTCATGTTCTGTTTCATTTCTTTTTACTATCCACTTAGATGTTTCCCCTAAATTCTGGGAGAAATAAAAATAGATGCAAACTGACATAATGTAAGTGTAAAGAATGAATTCTAAATATCTTTTTTTTTTATCCCATTTGATAAATTAAATAAACCAAGTAATTGTAAAATAATAATAGTGAATTCATTATAATGAATTTACAGTAATTAATTAATATATAAAATAGTTTGTCTCATGTTTTACTCATAAAATTCCTTAGGGAAAATAAAAAAAGACAAAAATGACACTTTTTGACAAGATTATAGAGACATAAAATTAATCAAGATAGCATATTCCAGATGTTTTGAAATAATTCCATTCGAAATATTTGAATTCAAATTCAAATCTGCAGACTTTGAGTAAACACAGTTTGAGATGTTATTGATATTTTTTCAACTTTAGAGATATTTAAAATCTTTTTTGGTGTAGCAGTGCTTAAAGGTCCCATGACATGCTGCTTTTTAGATGCTTTTATATAGGCCTAAGTGGACCCTAGTACTGTATCTGAAGTCTCTTTCCCGAAATTCAGCCTTGGTGCAGAATTTCAGCCACTACGAGCCAGTCCCACAATGAGCTTTCCTTAGGATGTGCCATTTCTGTGTCTGTAGCTTTAATGCTAATGAGGAGGAGAGAGGCGGGGCAACTGCCATGCTTCGCTCGTTTGCAAGCCATTATGTCTCGAGGAAAAAATATATATTGCGCTCGCCTCGCACGGTAGTAGCTCATTTTCTCATAGGCGGGCCAAATTCTCTGGGCGGGCAAAGCAGAGAAAGGGGAGGTAACCTTTCCCCGTATGACGACATAAAGGGAAGATTCCAGATTGGGCCATCTGAGCTTTCATTTTCTCAAAGGCGAAGCAGGATACCCAGGGCTCGGTTTACACCTATCGCCATTTCTAGCCACTGGGGGACCATAGGCAGGCTAGGGGAACTCATATTAATGTTAAAAAACCTCATAAAGTGACATTTTCATGCCATGGGACCTTTAAAAATAATTGACTGCAAAGATATAAACAAAACAAATGAAACTGAAACCTGAATTCATGATTATCCTGATAAAAATTATTCACCTTTTGTTTTATTTGTGGCGCAGTGGGTTGTGCACTTGCTCATTATACATGAGAGCTGCTGTGCTCAAGGGAATGCAGGTGAATCAGTTTTCCTGTCTAACAGTTACATATTTGCTATTGACGCTGTTCCAGAACCTTCCCACGCAGACAGTATTTTAAGGTATCATAAGTTTGCTCAAAATGTGAAGATTATTCCAAAGAGCAAAGTCATGCAGACTTAAGATAAGGCAGATAAGGCAATCCCATAATGCACTGCAACCAGCAAGGTATTTATAAACAAAACAAATGAAACTGAAACCTGAATTCATGATTATCCTGATAAAAATTATTCACCTTTTGTTTTATTTGTGGCGCAGTGGGTTGTGCACTTGCTCATTATACATGAGAGCTGCTGTGCTCAAGGGAATGCAGGTGAATCAGGTTTCCTGTCTAACAGTTACATATTTGCTATTGACGCTGTTCCAGAACCTTCCCACGCAGACAGTATTTTAAGGTATCATAAGTTTGCTCAAAATGTGAAGATTATTCCAAAGAGCAAAGTCATGCAGACTTAAGATAAGGCAGATAAGGCAATCCCATAATGCACTGCAACCAGCAAGGTATAGGCTATTCATCCATAGTTCCACACTAACCTATGAGAGTTCCAGCCGCCATTATCACAAATATTGGGTTGGTATTCATGGACCTGAAGCTTCTGTTATATTTATTGCTGACCTCCCATTGTGTCAGTCTGCTGAGAGTAAACCTCCTTGTGAAGACAGCCAATTAGAGTGTGTGTGATGATCCGGACCCCTCTGCCGGTCCTGTGGTCCAGTAATTGCTGTGACAATAACAGAGACTCCAGGACTCACCAGAGTGAGTGAGATCTGTATGCCAAGCAAATGTCGTGCTCCACATGTCTTCTGATCTTTTCTACAACAGACACTAGAACAGAAACCTGTAACCTGTAAGCGCCATATACCTCTAGTATTGGTTTTACATATGTGACCCTGCAGCACAAAACCAGTCTTAAGTCGCTGGGGTATATTTGTATAAGCAATAGCCAGAAATACATAGTATGGGTCAAAATTATTGATTTTTCTTTTATGCCAAAAATCATTAGGATATTAAGTAAAGATCATGTTCCATGAAGATTTCCTACCGTAAATATATCAAAACTTAATTTTTTGATTAATAATATGCATTGCTAAGAACTTCATTTGGACAACTTTAAAGGTGATTTTCTCAGTATTTTGATTTTTTTGCACCCTCAGATTCCAGATTTTCAAATAGTTGTATCTCGGCCAAATATCGTCCTATCATAGCAAACCATACATCAATGGAAAGCTTATTTATTCAGCTTTCATATGATGTATAAATATCAATTTCGAAAAAATTGACCCTTATGACTGGGTTTGTGCTCCAGGGTCACATATGATTCATCCAGAAGAGTTGTATAGATTTTTTTTTATTGTTATTAATTTAATGTATTAAATAATTTATTTACTTGATCAATATATCATTTTTTTACTCTGATTAATTTATGAATTAATTTACTTATAACAACAATAACATTAAATAAATAGCTTAAAATGAATTAATTAATTCATGAGCATATTCATTTATTTGATTAATTGTATTATTATTTTATTAATAAAAATAGATTTAATACTAAGCTAGCTGCGCTTGAGATGTCTCCAAGCCATGTGGCGTCCATAGCGCTTAACGTCATCTTTGTGTAAACAACGCTTCTAGAAAATGAATTGCAAAAAATAGAACAAAACATCTCAAATTCTCACTTTCTGGAACTTTAGCCACTTCTAATAGGCTTAGCCTGTCTAAATAAATAAATAAATAAAGTCTATCCCTGGTAGTCTTAATCTTCCATTTTGTTCTGCCCCAGACCAGATATCACGGTGCTTGCCTGAGGGAAATATTGCTGTAGCTCTCGCCTGCAGAAACCCATTTACTGATGGGAAGATGATTGACAGTCATCCCGGGGCTGAGTCTTCTCATCTTGATCCCCTCCAAACGCCCTCTGATTGCTTTCTGACAACAAACAATCCCTGATGATGGAGAATTATCCCAACACGGCCACTGGGTTTTGTAAGCATAAATAAATAGCATGTGTAAGAAAACTAGTGCCACTTCAAAACAAAGCCCCCTTTTTTGTGATGTACTGACTTGCATCTATCTATCTACATCTATCTGTCTATACATATATTCTTCAAGTTATAGCTGTGTTTATTATTTTTAGATTTTATTATTTAATTTTAAATGTAGTTAATTTTTGCATAGAACATGGCACAAACTTGATGGATAGTAATTGCCTAAGCAAACACCACTAATTACCAGCAAATATTCCTAAAGCACTGGCAGTCCTCAGTGTTTTAGCAATGGTAGGATGTTGTTCCAGCAGAAACGGTTTTATTAGGAACCGTAGGGAGCATTCGCGTGTCATAATTTCTCTGTGTTCTGTGTGTGGATTTGTTCCTTTGCAGAGGTGGACAGTAACTAAGTACACTTTTTGAGTATCGGTACTTTACTTGAGTATTATTTTTTCTGGAAACTTATGACTTTAGCTTCACTACATTTGAAAGACAAATATTGTACTTTTCACTCCACTACATTTCTATCAAGATCCTCAAAGTAGAAAGTCGTTAGCAGCTTTGAAAGTCAGTGGGTGATTTTTTTTTTCATTTTTTCAGACAGTTTATCAGTAATCACTCTTGTAGGGCTACATGAAGTGATTTCCCAGCATTTTTGAACACTGACCAGCTGCAAATGTGATATTTATTTACAACAATTCAATAATAAGAAGTTAATATTGGGGTTTATATTAGACACAATATTGTCTGATTTTGCTAAATTGTGTAAGTGAAAATATTACATATAAAGTAACAGAAGAACTGTTGTGTGTCTCCTAATAAAACACAAAAGGTGTTTGACTTGAAGTAGCACTGCACAGACCATTCTGTGTATGACATAAAAGTACTGCGAGAGCGATTAGACAGCATCTTTTAATTTTTTGTTTTGATGTCACATAAGCCTTGCTGTTTTGCTTTTTTGTTAAAGCAGTGTTGCTGTTGTAAAGTTATACAGCTACAGTTGTGTTGCTGGGTTTTAAAGCAGGTTTGATTTTGTATTTTCTTCCTTATCAGTCTGTATTTACAGCAATTTCACTGTCCACTCTGTTCAAATGTGGATGAATGGCTACACATAGATGTGTCCAGAGCTGTGTGAGATCACTACCATCCTGCTTTTGTGGGGGTGTAGGGGTGTTAAATAATAATTGTTTTTTCCCCATAGGTTTTTAACATTCTAAAAGCTCTTTATTCCAAAGATACTACAAGCTAGTCAGTGTATTCAGTGGGTGTAATGTATTGTAAGTTGCTTCAAAGGTATTGCAAGTATTATATACAAAAATAATAAAACAGTGCATTGACACAAAAAAAGGAAATTTACTTTTGGTACTTAAGTACTTTTAAAAGCACTGTACTTTTACTTAAGTAAAAATCTGTCTTTACAACTTTTACTTGTAATGGAGTAATATTTGACCAGCAGTATCTGTACTTTCACTCAAGTAATGGAGTTGTGTACTTTGTCCGCCTCTGTTCCTTTGTTCATCGAGTAAATCAAATCTCTCATTTCTAGTGGAACAGCAGTGTTTTAGCTGTAGTCAGCCCTGCTCAATATGCCTGTCTTGAATTGCATTTCACAGCAAGACTATACAAATATGCTCAAGTATAGTCGTGGGTCAACAAATATAAATCATGATTTGTTCCTTTGATCTGAATATGTTCATTAATTTTTATATATTGAACTTGCATGAGGTCGATGGACCCAGGCAATATTTTTAAAGAGCTCGGTGCTGGATGAAATATCCCACCTTTGTTTGATTTGCATATACAGTGATTCAGTGTTAATCTTTTTAGTGAAACTACTGAAAATGCTGTTGACAGTTTAAGTATTATTTATTTATATTTTCAGTTATATTTTATGCAACTGGAAAACGCTTTAGGTACGTTATTTTTTATTTTATTTTTTATTTTTATATATATATATATATATATAT
>NW_015505500.1:618043-619765 GCF_001515645.1 Sinocyclocheilus grahami
TTTATATATATATATATATATATATATATAGACTTATGTAATTTTTTTATACTTTTATTCAGAAACCATTCAGTTGATCAAAAGTGACAGTAAAGACATTCAGAATGTCATTTATAATCACAGGAATAAATGACATTAAAGGTGGGGTAAGTGATTTCTGGTAGACAATGTTGATATTTCAAATCACCAAAACAAACACACCCCTACCCCAAAAGGGTCTCGCCCCTATTTTGATAGCTCCGCCCCACACATACGTACGTAACCCAGGCAACGATTATGGCGGAATCTGCTGTGCCAGCCGGCCGAGGGTATGATGTCTTCAATAAGTGAAAGCAATGTGTGTTACTATGGTAATTCAGGTCGAATGTGTTTTGGTAGTACTGTGTGTTTTAACGTGCATATATGTGTTTTAACAGCATATATTAGTTCTGTGAAACAAAGCAAAACCAATGTTACTCACCTATCGAGAAGAAACAAAGCAACCTCGGCGTCCGATCGCAGGCCTTCCCGCTCCTTGAGTTCTCTCCAGCGCTGGAAAGCTGATCCGATATTTACACGGGTCCTACTTCTTGCCTTATCGTAAGCCTTCTTTTGTTCAGCAGACGGTTGTTTTTTATCCGCCATCTCTATCTTTCTGTCGTCGCTCAGCTCGGCTAATGTCCGTCCTGTGTACTGAGCGCTCTCTCTCATCCCCATCATGAGTAGACACGCCCCTTACTGCTGATTGGCTACAAGTTTGCTTTGGTACTCGGCCCAACTCAGTTTTCTAAGGTGGTTTTGAAAAAATACATACCCCACCTTTAAAATCGAAAAGTTTTTTTTACATTTCAGAAATAACATTTTATATTACTAATTAACTGTATTTTTGCAAATAAATGCAAAAGAAATCGTAAAAATATACATACAAAAGCACCAAAAGTTGGTTAAATTACCATGGTGTTGGTGTGCTTGACTGGTCAGCAAACTCACCAGACCTGAATTGTATTGTCAAGAGGAAAATGAGAAACAAGAGACCAAAAAATGCAGATGAGCTGAAGGCCACTGTCAAAGAAACCTGGGCTTCCATACCACCTCAGCAGTGCCACAAACTGATCACCTCCATGCCACGCCGAATTGAGGCAGTAATTAAAGCAAAAGGAGCCCCTACCAAGTATTGAGTACATGTACAGTAAATGAACATACTTTCCAGAAGGCCAACAATTCACTAAAAATGTTTTTTTCATTGGTCTTATGAAGTACCATATTGGCCCGAATATAAGACGACCGTGATTATAAAACGACCCCCCTTTTTCAAGATGTACCTTTTGGAAAAAGGCTTTTTAAAAACCAAATCTTGTTTTTTCTCAGTAAAACACATTTTGTCTTCAATTATTTTCATATTGCATATTTTTCCCTATTTAAATTTTTGTTTTTAAAGTATGGTAAAAACTGGTAAACTGTACCAACAATCACATTTAAAAAATATGCACTTTTTGATATACCATAAAAAAAAAACAGGTAGCCCATCTGAATTAGGACATTTAGGCTATCCATCTAATAGTAGCCTACCAAAATCTTATTAACAGTAGAAGTTAAATCTAACTGTAGTCTTCAAATCTGGGTACTGTCTTACGTTTTAAAATCACAAAGGGAGTTTGGTCCCATCAGGCTAACGTGACAGTCACGACTCATGCAGCTGTAAGCTTTTCTGCTTCTTTTGTTTTTACTCGCGATCTTTACAAC
>NW_015505500.1:620153-624039 GCF_001515645.1 Sinocyclocheilus grahami
AATGTGACAATTATATATGATGTTTATTAAATTGTGTTAAAAATATTTACTAATATATATTTTAATATACTATAGCTATTATATTATTTATAATTAATATAATATAAATATTATATTATTATTTATTATACTATTATACTAAAACTATTATATATTTTAATATACTATAACTATATACTATAAAATATTACTATACTAATAATTACTATATTTACTATATTTATGGTCAAATAAATGTACTCATGATGAGAGAGTTCTTTCAAAAATGTTAAACAATCTTTCCTACCCCAAACTTTTTAATTAATTATTAATAATTAATAATTTTATTCATTTTATTTAACTGACACTGTGGTGATCATCAACGACAGGATCCTAAATACAGTATGTTCTTTGTTTTGATTTTCCTAGCAGGACATCAGCTACATGCTTTCTGCTGTCCACCATCACTCACTGTAAAGCATGCTGACACGTCAGCCCATAATTCCTGTTGAAATGTGGTCTCATCCATCTCCAGACACTGTCCTGACAACCCCTCACTGTCAGCCCTTCTTTCAGGCCGGCCGTGTTTCCCGTCGTGGTGAAGGAGAGTAATGGAGGAGTGTTTGTCTGCGGGACCCCTGCCGCTTTGCAGATTGAAATGCTGATAGTTCGTCCTGTTATTTGACTGCTGATGGATCACGTTTATCCACTGGGCTGATGTTCATAACACCTGTTAGAGAGACAGGAAGCAACAGAGTGGAAGAGTGAGGCAACATGTACACTTTGTTTAGCCCGTGTTCTTCTCATTCTGTGGTCTGACTAGACAAGGGGTTTTCAAACTTTTTAGTGATAAGGACTTCAAATATTATGATCCTCTTGCAAGGGACAACCTTTTTTAAATATAAAGGTAGCTCTATAAACCCATTTATTTTGTGTGGAAAAGTGTGTTAGTATAAAAACAATATGCTGTTAACTCTGTAATTTTACTGTGCTGAACCAAAAGCAACATTATTAAAAAAGAAAATAGAATTAATAAAAAAAAGAAAAATATAGACTTATATTTAAGAATAATTAATAATAATTTATTATTATAGATTGTTCAAATTGTAAAAAATTATTGATATTATCTAAAATATTACATCTTTTTACAAAAAAAGAAAATACATTTTCCATGGACCCCCTTGATTTTTGTTGTTTATTCATTCATTCTTTCATTCATTTATTAATTAATTTATTTTGTTTTATTTCATGTGTGTGTTTATTTTTTTCATTTAATCTTACATTTTCCATGGACCCCCTTGTACTGTCATACAGACCCCATTATTTATTTATTTATTTTGTTTATTTTTGTTGTTTATTAATTAATTAATTAATTAATATTTTTTTTAATTATTATTTCATGTCTGTTTGTTTTTTTTATTTAATCTTAAATTTTACATGGACCAACTTGAACCCTCAGACACCTTTTTTTGCAACAACAACAACAAACAAACAAAAAAAAAATAATATATATATATATATATATATATATATGTTTGCTTGTTTATTTGTATAGCAGTTAATTCCATTAATTCCATTTAGCTTAATATATTCAAATTCAAAAAGTCTGGTTTTGAAAGATGTTTGTGTACTTTGAATGCTTGGATGACACCTTATTCAGCCAAAGCTGTGATTCATTTTTTGCATCAAGATGACTATTTATGTCTGTCATTGGAGTGTGATACATGTGTTTCTGAGGACAAACAAGGCTTTGCCCTGCACTGCTATACAAGGGATATTGATTTGGTGGAAACAAATCAATCCAACCATTCAGGTTCTTTGTATATGCTTTAATAAGAAGCGAGGGTGCACCGAGGCCTCTGTTTGTATTCTGCAGGACGAGAAGTGCTAAGCATCCTCCGAGGAGGACCAGGGCTTATTCAGGCAGAGATATTCAGGAGCCTTTCAGACGACCAGTGTCATTTTAACGCTGAGATAGACACTGCAGTGTGAGGTTGGGCAAGTTTTCAACAAAACGTCTGCCATTAGTGTGCGTTTTGAAATGGATTAAAAGTGCTTTATCACATCACCCACACTGGCTGGGCAAACAGTGAAGCCATTTACGGAGGCGGGCGAGTGATTGATCTTCCAGCGGCCTTAAGAAAACATAATGGGGACTGTGACTCGGGCCCCTCAGATGAGTCACTCTGCTTCGGAAAACACTGGAGGCAAGTTTTCGACAAATGCTAAAGAGCTGCTTTTTTTGTATGGAAATTTGGTAGCAGTTTCTTTTTTCAATGTAATCAGTTTTATTTTATTTTTTTCTAAACTTGATATTTACTCTTGAAAGTTTGGGCAGGACATATTAAAGTAAAAAAAATAAATAAGTGTGTGTGTGTGTGTGTGTGTGTGTGTGTGTGTGTGTGTGTGTGTGTCTAATGATGATAAATAATGCATATATAATTAATAAAATAAAAAATCCACACATTTATTTTATATCTTGATATAATATATTTATTACTTATACACAGCATATTTATACAAATTAAAAAACAAACATTATTTTTATTATTTTTATTATTCTTATATATATATATATATATATATACAATATCACATTAAACCACAGAAATTCCAAAATGACATTTCCCTTACATTCAGCTTCCAAAAGTGCATTCATCTTTGCCATGTTACGTTCATTTAGTTGACTAGTGCTATACGCTGTATTAACAAAAACATTAATGGCATAAATAAAAACACTTACACTGACAAACTACACAATAATCAATAGTTCATAATCGAATGCGACTCATCTACGATTATGAACGTGATATAGCAGTGATCTACGGCTCTGTGTATTAAATGCCGCTCTATCTGAAAGCACGTGATGGAGATTTACTATTAATCACAGAACCGGCTTTACTGACGAGATGCGCATGACAATCAAATGCGATTTATCGTGCAGCCCTAATTTTTTTGTTTGTTTGTTGATCACAAAGTACAAAATAGATTAGGAAAACTAGGATGCCGGGTGTATTCAAAGCGCCGCCATTACTGTCTAGAGTGCATGGAATGGTGCGCTGTGATTGGTTGTTACTGTTTACTGTGCGTGGAATGGTGCGCTGGGATTGGTTGAGTGGATATATCGCATTCTGCAGAAAAGGGAGACTGGCGTTTGTCACGGTTTGGAAAAACAGTGAGAAAACATGACAGAATAACTCGGCGGATATGACATTTTACGTAAAATTAAAAATGGACTTTTCAGTACCGACCAGACACAATACTGATTTTGACGGAAACTCTTCATATATTAGGGCTGTCATCGTTAACGCATGCGATTAATTTTACAATGCTTAATGCGTTAAAATAATTTAACGCAATTAACGCAAAATTACTGAAGCACAATTTCTATTCTAACCCTTTAACCCAATTTTGCTACTCTGCTTGCGATTAGATCATTTTAAGCCGCTAAACTCCGGGAAAGTTTTCAGTCCAATGATCCAGTAAGCGAATGCATTCAAACAATCCGTTCAAAACTGCGCTAATATAAAGGACATCAGGCTGATTACATCAGAGATTGCAGAGAGAACAGAGACTTTTTCAGTGAATTATTTATTCCAGTGTGTTTCGCTTTTAAACACAAGCTCTGTCATATTCTGTGATTGTCTCTGAAGAGCGCGAGCCCTCACACGTCACGCGCTTGTGTGAAGTACAAACTGAATGGATTGTCAACACATCCCACCACTGTATGGCCAGATGAGACGCGACTGGATAACCAGTCTCGCTAGTAAAGTTTTAATGGATGAAGACTGCAATCAAGGTAAAGACGATTGAGGTGGTGTACAGGAGTCGTACAGTAAGCACACGTTATAATAATGTGTGTATGAGTGCTCTTGACGCACTGATCGCACATTTTAGGGTATTTATG
>NW_015505500.1:624104-637969 GCF_001515645.1 Sinocyclocheilus grahami
TGGCATCTCCATGTGGTCCTGTTCGGTATCGCAACTTGGCTTCTCTAAAATGTAAAAAAGCTCTTTGCTGTTGCACTGTACACATACTATAAAATTCAGATTTTTTTTCTTTCATATGTGCTTATGTGGGCTCCTTATATAATTTGGTTCTATTATATGTTATATAAATATATATGTTATAATATATTTTTATAACATATAATTATTACTTGTTCACAGCATATTTATTCAAATTATCTTTATAAACATATGTAATATATATATATATATATATATATATATATGTGTGTGTATGTATGCATGTATGTATTTATGCATTTGTTATGATCACCGATTGGACAAAAGTCTGTTTAGTGCAACATTACACTTAATTGTAGAGCAAAAATCTGCTAAAGATTGATTTTATCAGTTTTTAGTGGTGCACTAGCATATATGACCTAAAATCTAAACAATTTTGAAAATTCTTATTTGCATTTCTTTAAGCACTTCTTAAGACTATTCTTCTAAGCTGTTGTCGTTGTTGTTGTTTTTCCTCAGGAGAAAAATGTCTCCTGGGGAGCTTCAGGTTACTACATGAATAGCACGCTCAGTGCCAAGCTTCAACACTTGTAGGACCTGAAATCTGGCTTTAAAATGCACGATCGCTGCTCTTTAGAGGGATATCTCAGAGCACTTGACACGTGCATCACATTTATGCAGTCGTGCATCTGTAGGTGTGAGAGTTAGAGCTCTGGTTCTTTCTTTCTGCTTTGTGTCTAGGCTTGGCGTGTTTCTTAAGACTGATGGATTTGTTTGAATATGTTCTCTGCGTATTCAAAGCCCTTGTGAATAATCCACCGCTTGTGTAACTGGAATTCACTCAAATGACCCAGGATATTGCAAACACTTCAGTCGCCAGCGTGCAGATCATTAAGGCTGAAAAATGGCACACAAAAGTGAATTTGGGATTTGAGAAATGTGATTTCTTCCGCCACTTGATCGTGGAATTAATCTCATGCCACATTTATAAGTATGTGTTGGCTGGTTATTGCTCTGCGAGTCCCTTTGACATCTCAAAATTAACCACATAAGAGCCACTTAAATAATCGCGCCTCGAAATGTTAAAAAGCTTCAAACTGATTAATAATACAACAAAACACAAGCCCTTCAATGGCTGCTTGGGATGCTATTTCCAGTGTCAGACAACGTCTGTCTTCTTAAATCGCAGTCATAAGCATTACATTGATCGTGAGCCAGAATATAGCCTATGATTATTTTAATATAAACAAATTCATGAAATCATAAAGGTTAGAATGCGAGGCATCTCACTAGAGAGAAATTCCTTGCTCTCTTAGCCATCAATAAACGAGAGTGGACTGGATTTAGCTTGATTAAAATGTTCTGGAGTGCTTGTTATTTGACCCACATTGTTAAATAAGTCAGCGTTCAGAGTATTACATCTCATAAGCTTGAATACATAATTGAAATCACTTGATTGCCAGGAAATGGACTAACTTTACCATCTTTAAAAGATGATCTTTGGCATTTGTTCTGAATATACTATACTTTTTTCTTGCAGTTTGAACTATAGATAACTGATTATTCAGAAAACATCAATTTCTCTCGCATGTAGGTAATGTTTAATAACGGGTGTCTTCTGACTCATTCTTCTCTCCTGCAGGACTCAGACCTGATTATGACCTTCAACATCTCCATGCATCGCTCCTGGTGGATGGAAAACGGCCCGGGGTGCAGGGTGACCCCTGTGACCCCTCCTCCCTCCTGGGCTCCGGAGGACCACCGCTACATCAGCATTGCCGGCTGTCTGCTGGAGTACCAGTATGTGGAGGTGTCCCACAGTTCCTTGCAGATTATCCTGGCTGTGAGTACAGTCTAATCCTTTACAGGCTTTTCTGTCCTTTTGCTGTGCTTGCGATTGCAGCTCCTGGTATTAAATATATAAAGTCCTTTATTATGCGTCTCTTCTGATTGGTCGGTCGTGGAATTCTGCAGTGAAGTGTTGGGTGTACAATGACAGCTAAACTGTCCAATTGACTGTTGCCGAGTATGAGAAGCTCTGGTTTAGAGTCAAATTCGGTACAGCGCATTTGTTTTTGTCTATTTGAAACCTAACCAGTTGATTACACCAACTCTGTAAATAACGGTTCAGGAAATGCTTCTGAATATGAGAGGCATTGAGAAGTTTGGCTGGGCTCCAGTGCTGATATTGCTTGAATGCGGGTTGTTAATAGGAGCTCAGCATGATGCCTTCCTCCGAGTCTTTATTCTTTATCTCTTCCATTACCTGCGACACCTGCTTCTACCCCCCCTCAACAATCAGCATCTCTAATGCAATAGTGAAGTGAACCCCCTCCAACGTGGATACAGCAATTCTCTGATTACAAGCCTGTACAAGACTCTCCCTCGGCTTTCATTCTCATAAACCGAAATCTAATTTATTGCTGTTTTTCCAACGCAACATGAAATCAAAATTGACCCTGTTTACTGCATGATTCACCAGCGCACGTTATTTGGTTTGTTTTCATAATCGAGCTATAATATCTTTTGATTTCTAACCAAAAGATTTTTGTTTTCTGTTGATGGAACCAAGGCTGCAGGGGCAAGGAAAAATGATAACCAATCAAATCAGAGCCTACTTTTCACAATCCAGCCAAATCCCAGTGGATGCAGTGAAGTCGTACACGTTAGTTTGAGCCAAATATTATGTTTCTCTTGAAAAGATATCACATTGCAGAAGTTAAATGAGTAGTTGACATGAAATTTCAAGTAGCGGCTGCCGTGTCCTGCAGTATGACATGATAATTTTTTTATTTTAATTAAAAAAACTTTTTTTTTTACTTTTTGTAAAAGTTTTTATTTTAATTCAGAGACTTAGTATTTCTACTTTAGCTAAAGTGTGGTCAACAATTGTAAAAATCTAGAGAAATGTTGATTATTGACAGCACCTGAATTATATTAGTTTCTTAAAGGGGACATATCATGAAAATCTGACTTTTTCCATGTTTAAAGGGATACTCCACACCAAAATGAAAATGTTGTCATTAATCACTTACCCCCATGTCGTTCCAAACCCTTAAAAGCTTTGTTCGTCTGCGAAACACAATTTAAGATATTTTGGATGAAAACCGGGAGGCTTTTGACTGTCCGATTGACTGCCAAGTAAATTACGCTGTCAAGGTCCAGAAAAGTATGAAAGACATCGTCAGAATAGTCCATCTGCCATCAGTGGTTCAACCGTAATGTTATGAAGCGATGAGAATACTTTTTGTATGCGAAGAATACAAAAATAACGACTTTATTCAACAGTTCGTCTCCTCTGTGTCTCTCCGCTGAACCCAAGCAGCATACGCTATTCTGTGTCAACCGCGACACAAGGATACGTTTCTACGTGTATTTACGCTTTGATTTGAATTAAAACAGCGCATCCGTGCAGCGCGTCTGACACAGAAGAGCGTACGCTGCTTGGGTTCAGAGGATATTCTCCAAAATGGCGCTACGGTGATGCGGCGAGACTCAGAGGAGACGAATTGTTGAATAAAGTCGTTATTTTTGTTTTCTTCACATACAAAAAGTATTCTCGTCGCTTCATAACGTTACGGTTGAACCACTGATGGCAGATGGACTATTCTGACGATGTCTTTTATACTTTTCTGGACCTTGACAGTGTACTTTACTTGGCAGTCAATGGGACAGTCACAAACCTCCCGGTTTTCATCCAAAATATCTTAAATTGTGTTCCGAAGACGAACTAAAATTTAGGGGTTTGGAATGACACGGGGGTAAGTGATTAATGACTAAATTTTCATTTTTGGGTGGAGTATCCCTTTAAGTGCTATAATTGGGTCCCCGGTGCATCTACCAACCCAGAAAACGTGAAAAAGGACAACCCAGTTACTTTGTTTTGGTGAGCCTTTCTCTGGAAGCTTATGAAAAAATGAGCCTCTCAGATTTCGTTCCTCCCCGTGACGTAGGAAGGGGATATTACCACCCCTTAATCTGCACGTTTCCACCCACAGTGCAACCATTGCAAGTGGTGACAAGTTTCACAAGTTTCCACAAGCGGTGTACCAGTTCTAACACCATGGCAAAAGCATGATAACTGTTCTGTCTTTGGCTGCACTGATGAGCACAGAGCACTATTTACAGTCCCAGCCTTGGAAGAGACAAGAGAGCAGTGTATTTATTGATTGATTTACTGTATATTACGCTGCTGCCACACAGATCTAATATAAACATGTGATTTATTTTCCAGCTGTTTACCTTCACAGACATAACCGACTGTTTTTGTAACTCGTGCATTTTTAACATAAACGTGTGTATTTGACAGTTTAAGTGCAATAAGACATGAAAGAGAACTTAGTTTAGTACTCACATGCCTTGTGACAGCTGTTTTCTGTGCACGTACTTTGAATGTGTATGCTCAGAAAACCAGATATCAGAAGTTTAAACTAATATGGCTTTAAATGGATAAAAGCGTCTGCTAAATGACTAAATATAAATGTAAAACACATGATTTCAGCGCGATAGGCATGATAATCAAAACCAAAACAGATGTTTTTTAGCAGAGTATCTGAGGTACCAGCTGTAAAGGCACAACCCTATTCTGGAAAAGGGGGTGGGGAGCAGCAGCTCATTTGCATTTAAAGAGACATGCACAAAATCAGTTTCTGCTTCCACTCAAAATAGGCATTTTCAAAATTATATATTATAAATGATCTGTGGGGTATTTTGAGCTGAAACTTCACAGACACATTCTGGGGACACCTGAAACTTATATTACATATTGTAAAAAGGGGCATAATAGGTCACCTTTAATATCCAGTAATTGGTCACCTTTTTATCCACTTTTCAAGTATTTCAGCTTTTTGTCTCTTAATTCACCATTTTTGCCTTCACTCATTCAATTTTAATGGTCCTGTGGTGTGACAAATAAATTATTTTAAGTACAAATAGTCCATGTACTCTCAATTAATATCAGCTCTTAAAAGGTCATAGTAATTATTGAAATATATTATCCACATTTTATATAATAAACCTGCTATATAATAATAATAATAATAATAATAATATACTATGAATTGTATTTTTATTTGTAATGTACATATTTTAAATAATAATAATAATATACTATTGTAGCGTCTGGAACACTCCAACACACAATATATATTTTGTTAGCTAGATTTCACAAATACTTTGTAACACCCCAGGACGCCGAACAAGACCCTGGTTTCATGGTAACCCGATACATTTACAACCTTGTGGAATGCGAGCCGGCTCTCATTCTGCTTTCTCCAGAAACAAAGGGACACAAATGCACAGGAGAAATGGACTTTTCTACTAATTAATTCATAGGAAAACCTTCTTTGAATGAACACCCATTTTCTTCAGGCCAGTGTGTATATTATTGCTGTGTTGTATTTAATCTGTTGTATTATAGACTATTTTTATCCGTGCTTACGATAAACCACACATTCATATAAGTAACTATTTCATGTCTAGTATCTATGAATTCGCCTTCCTATGATCGAAACAAGTGTGTATATTATATGCTGATACCTATGCAACATATTGATGTTCTAAGAAGCGGTACTAATTTGTGCCTCAACACTCCAGCGAATTACATATGCAAAATACCATGCTTACAGACAAAGACTCATAAAAATCCTCAGTATTTCCAACCTCCCGCTTGGGATTTCAGCCTTCCTCATTGGACGAACCCATCTTGAGAGGCGTGAATCTCTGCAGGCTTTAAAAGGCCACACTCCATGTGACCCGCCCCTGTTCGGTGGTTCAGTGAGATGCTAAGATGAAGATGTGAGAAACGCTCCAGGATACCAAAGCTCGTGCCAGGCTCCGGCCTAGTCCTTTTCATTCATCAAGTGATTCTGACTCAAACTAGCTCTTTCTCATCAACCAACTTCAGCAAGATCTTGGGGCCTTAAGATTGCATCAGGAATCTTTTTCAGACATACGCAAGTATCAAACTTAGTCGATTTAATTGATGCATTAAGTATCAGTTACACCTTTTTACAAGGTTTGTTGAACTAAGAATCTGACGTTTTCCCTCAGGTTTTAGATCTGCTGAATATGCAAAAATGGTTCCATAAATGTCATTCCTTATGTCTCTTTCTTTAGTGCTAAACTTTAACCCTTTCCTATACCAACTGTATGTGTGTGTGTGTGTATGTGTATGTTAGACCGGCTTAATGTGTTTATGTAGTATGTTAGACTAGTTTAAGTGTTTATGTAGTTAATAAAACCTTACTTGTATCACACTTGACGTGTTCATTGTTTACTCATAACCGGAGTCAATAATCATGCAGATTTACGTTACAAACTTATAGAATTGTACAGTAAGAAAGTTATTTCCTTTAACCAGGAAATTAACGTTCTTAGAATTGACAAGACGGTTGACCCTGAGTGGTCAGCTAAATATCTACAGTGGATCTAAAATATGAATAGTTAATTATAACTAGTTATGGTTAATTATTCATATTTCCCCATGAGCTAAATTCGCTACAGATTGGTGGAGAAAATGCGGGCATGATAAAACGAAAGTTATGAGTTTAAACACTGGCAACTTAAAAAGTGTGTGCTTGATAGCCCAGGTTAAAATAGGACGTGACTTCAGATGCCCGGTGGTGTCCCTATTTGCTGGCTTGTTGAGATGCAGATAAAGTGGGGGTTTGAATTGGTACCGCTATTATAATTGGTAGAGTCTTTATGTATTTCATGCTTAATGGCATCGGTGTAAGGTTAATCTGATTTTAGCAAAGAAACCCTAATTTCAGTATTAAAGCATAAATCTGTCCTGACAAAGCGTAAGTCTGAATCTCAGCTCAGCGGCATGTCCAAACTGTACCATAATGTAATATGCTTTAGTGAAGAAATCACAAAATTGCAGTATTGTTTAAATTGTTTCTTTGAAGAAGAAATCTCAGTACAGTTATATCAAGGTAGATGTGAGCGCTGCTCCCCTTTCTACAGCATAAAGGCCTTATAGTTTATAATTAGATTGAAGCAATTCATCTACACTTTGACTGCATATATATAAGCCGAGCAACCTGGTGGTCATTACTGTGTTTCACTCGCTGAGTGAAATTAAAGGTGTAATACTGTACTTTAAGTACTCATGTGTGAGGCAAACATAACTACATATATGTTTAAACCGGTTTTAACTTACAGTAAACACGTTTTGTAATTCTTTAAACAAGTCTTGAAGGCTGAAAGCACCACGTTCTAAAACTATGACTGTTTAACATAGACAGACATTAAACTGCATTAATTACACGGGCATGCATTGGTTACCGTGACAACAACGTGTCACAGGAAGTGCTAACGTCACATAGCACAACACGCCATGTTTGTAAACAAACCATTTGAAGCAGCTAAGCTAACACGACTTAGCATAGTTTCATTTTAGGCCAAGCTACTCAAATAGCTTTAACAATTAGGGGTTAACACTCTTTAATTGAAGCTCTTAAATACAGCATGCGTGTGTCCAGTGTGAAGCAATTTGAATTTAACCTAATCCCTCGTTTCTGATTTTTCCATTTCTCTTCCTTCTTGTTCTTCTTTTTCTATGTTTCTCAATCTTCAATTCATCTCAGCGAATTTAACTATCTTAGATCTATCCTTCCTGAATGCTATTGCTCAGTTACTAGTTAATTAAATCTAAATGTAATTACATTTTAACTGTCTATCTAGAGATGAATCATTAAGTTATTGGGTGTTTTTAGTGGCACAGTGAATAACGCGCTACGGAGGGCGGGGCACACACATGGCATGGCCCAGCATGGGAGCTGAACACGCAGCAGCTGTGACCAGACATGGTGTGTTGCCCAACACAAATCAGTTAATCACGAGTGCTACTGATTGTTCCTAATATCAGATTGATTACCCTGTTTTAATAATAGAAGTCAGCTAATTTTAAATCCATTTACATGTTATGCCCCCTTGATGTTCTCTCTGAACCTCAAAAGGAACCAGAGACATTTCTATTTTTGATTTGTTTATTTTCAAAAAAAAAATAATAAGCATAATCTGAATAGAAATGCTCTCCTTTTCCTTCTGCTTTTCCCTTTTCTCCTTCATACCTCAGAGATGAAGCTTGTTTGGGGAACCGTCAGCAAATTCTGAGTGATAATTTGACAATAATTTGACAGTAGTCTTAAATCATCAATCAAAATCCTGTTTACGCCCTTTTCAGCAAAACATATGCTGACCCAAAACTATTTTAGCATTCACACTCTGTTTTGATCTTGTAGTAGTCTCTAGCCCTTACTCTCAACACCAGTGTGTCAAAACGTTGCAGAGGCTCAGACTAACTGCCCAGAATGCAGAACAGAGAGGGCTGGCCAGGCGTCGTGAGGAACACCCCCTTTACCCAGGCCCGACGACCACCTACTGAGCCGAAAGCAACTGGACACAGAGAGAGAAGTGTACCTCAGACTCAGGACTCAAGCGAGAGTTATGGCTACAAAAAGCTCACCAAAGTCATCATCTTCCTGACCCACAACCTAATGGGATTGAAACAGGAGGAAATCAATAGATTTAAAAAGGCTCTGACAGCTGCTGAACAGCAAGAGCACCTGGAAAAGGTCTTTTTGTCTATTAATTCACCATTTTTGCCTTCACTCATTCAATTTTAATGGTCCTGTGGTGTGACAAATAAATTATTTTAAGTACAAATAGTCCATGTACTCTCAATTAATATCAGCTCTTAAAAGGTCATAGTAATTATGGAAATATATTATCCACATTTTATATAATAAACCTGCTATATAATAATAATAATAATAATAATAATATACTATGAATTGTATTTTTATTTGTAATGTACATATTTTAAATAATAATAATAATAATATACTATGAATTGTATTTTATTTGTAATGTACATATTTTGCATTCTAATAATAAATTATGTACACGAACTCCCCATCACCTAACCAAATGGCCAATTACGAGGGTCTATGGACCCTTCCCCCGAAATGCACCTAACACCTCAGAAAGGCAGAACAGGCCTCTGGTTCCATGGTAACCAATGCTGATATCACTGGTTTTATGGCCTAAAAGGAATGCAGGGGATGAACTCCCTCATTTTCCTCATAAGAAAGACACATAATGCCCAGAGAAATGGACTGTTTTCTAATTAATTCATAGGAAAACCTTTTCTTTGAATGAACACACATTTTCTTCAGGCCATTGTGTGTATTATTGCTGTTTTGTATTAATCTGTTGTATTATAGACTATTTTTATTCATGCTTACGATAAACCACTCATTCATATAAGTAACTCTACCATGTCTAGTATCTATGAATTCGCCTTCTTATGATCGAAACAAGTGTGTATATTATATGCTGATACCTATGCAGCATATTGATGTTCTAAGAATCGGTACTAATTTGTGCCTCAATACTCCAGCGAATTACATATGCAAAATACCAGGCTTACAGACAAAGGGCCATAAAAACGCAGAACTCCCACTTGAGATTCCGGACTTCCCCATTGGGCAAGCCCATCTTGAGAGGCGTGAATCTCTGCAGGCTTTAAAGGCCACACTCCATGTGACCCGCTCTGTTCGGTGGTTCAGTGAGATGCTAAGATGAAGATGTGAGAAACGCTCCAGGATACCAAAGCTCGTGTCAGGCTCCGGCCTAGTCCTTTTCATTCATCAAGTGACTCTGACTCAAACTGGTCCTTTCTCATCAACCAACTTCAGCAAGATCTTGGGGCCGTAAGATCGCATCAGGAATCTTTGTTCATACAGACGTGCAAGTATCAAACTTAGTCGATTTAATTGATGCATTAAGTATCAGTTACACCTTTCTACAAGGTGTGTTTGAACTCAGAATCTGACGTATCCCTGAAGGCTTTGTTCTGTTGAATATACATGCAAAGTGTTCCATAAAATCCATTCTTTATGCCTCTTTCTATGCTGAGTTAAACTTTAACCCTTTCCTATACCAACTGTATGTGTGTGTGTGTGTGTGTGTGTGTATGTGTATGTTAGACCGGCTTAATGTGTTTATGTAGTATGTTAGACTAGTTTAAGTGTTTATGTAGTTAATAAAACCTTACTTGTATCACACTTGACGTGTTCATTGTTTACTCATAACCGGAGTCAATAATCATGCAGATTTACGTTACAAACTTATAGAATTGTACAGTAAGAAAGTTATTTCCTTTAACCAGGAAATTAACGTTCTTAGAATTGACAAGACGGTTGACCCTGAGTGGTCAGCTAAATATCTACAGTGGATCTAAAATATTAATAATTAATCATAATTAGTTATGGTTAATTATTCATATTTCCCATGAGCTGATTCGCTACACTATGAATTGTATTTTATTTGTAATGTACATATTTTGCATTCTAATAATAATTTATGTACAGTATGACAATTTATTATTATTATTATTATTACTACTACTTCTACAAAGAATAAGCAAAATAGTTTTTAAAATAGTTTTACATGAAGTAAGGAATGTCACACCATATGAATTCCCAATTTCATGACCAATATTACCAATACAAACATATGTTGCAAATATATTTGCAATATATGTTTGTCATCTACCCAAATGCACTGCACATTTTATTTAAAGGCAACAGTTGTAAACATTGTTTGTATGCGAATATTATGCTTTTTGCGCATAATACCTCAAATTCTAGTAAGGGATCTGCACTCGCTTAATCTTCTTAATCACTTTCGATTTATTTTAATTTAGCAACAGAGCAAACAACAATCAAACGTTTCGGCAGCAAGCCTTCTTCAGTGAATCATACGTATACGTAGAAGATTAAGCGAGTGCGGATCCCTTACTAGAATATGATGTGCTGATTGATCTTTGCACCCTAGACTAAAGTTGAGCGCAGTGAACTTTATTTTTTGCATAATACCTCAAGTAACATGAATACAGTGTGAGATGAGAGCATTTCTTTGTGAGACCCGTATATCTTATCAGGTGTGATGTCAGGGTGTCAGTAACTTTAATGGTGACCACCGGTGTCTCATAAAGAGCTGTAACAGAGCACAGGCAGGTATCGGCTCCATTCACCCTGGTATTTATAGACCTTCCTCTGTTAGGACTGATGTTCCTGTGGAGATATTATACAGCAAATAGCGGAGGAGAAAGGCAGCTGTGTGTCTGTGTCGACAGAGCGCCTGGTGGGAGCTTTTAGTGGCTTTGTGGTGCCCCCTCTCCAGAGAGGAGAGCAGGAACCGCTATTCCCTATTGATGGTCTGATCTACTGCCGGAAGCTATAAAACAGTTAATTGAAATATTTAGCCAGTCTTGGTATAAATATAAATTTTTCATGCTGTATTTTATGATGATGTGATTCCTGAATTCCCTTGAAATTGATTTTAATTTATACAGTTTTATTTGGACAAAATTGTAAAGAACTTTGGTATTAACTATTTATAATTCAGTGGCCGTAACAATAAAATAATTTCATAATTTGTGATATTAATGATATACAATATAATATTCATATAATATACACTACCATTCAAAAGTTCAGCATTTTTTACAGTTTAAAAAAAAAAACTTGATTATGCTCAATAAGACTTTATTTATTTGATCAAAACAGTAAAAAAATGATATTGTGATTTTTTTTTTTAGTTTTAAAAAAACTTTTTTGAATGTAGAATTTTTCCTGTGATGGCAAAGATGAATTTTCAGAAATCATTATGCTGATTTGGTGCTCAAGTAACATTTATTATTAAAGGAAACATATTATGCCCCTTTTTACAATATGTAATTTAAGTCTCTGGTGTCCCCAGCTGCTCCCCGCCCCCTTTTCCAGAATAGAGCTGCGCCATTACAGCTCGTACCTGCTAAAAAACATCTGTTTTGGCTCTGATTATCATGTTTATCGCTCTGAAATCATGCGTTTTAAACCATATGAGTTTAAACTTCTAATATATGGTTTTCTGAGAGCACACATCCGAAGCACACGGACAGAAAGCGCCTGTCACAGCATGTGAGTACTAAACTAAGTTCTCATTCACACACAAGTTTATGTTAAAATCACATTACAAAAAACAATCGGTTATGTCTGTGAAGGCAAACAGCTGGGAAATAAATGGCATGTTTATTTTAGATCTGTGTGGCAGCAGCAATACAGTAAATAAATCTATAAATCCACTGCTCTGTTGTCTGCTCTGAGGCTGGGACTCCAAACAGTGTTCTGTGCTCATCAGTGCAGCCAAAGACAGAGCAGTTAGCATGTTTTGCTCAAACTTTCGCCATGGCATTAGAACTAGTACACCGTTGTCGCTTGCGAAATCAAATGATGGCTCCTTGGGTGGAAACTTACAGATTAAGGGGTGGTAATATTATAATGAGGTCCCTTTGTGAAATCAGACACGCTCGTTTTCTCAGATGCTTGCAGAAAAAGGCTTACCAAAACAATGTTACTGGGTTAATCTTTTTCACGTTTCCTTGGTTGGTAGATGCACCGGAGACCTGATTATAGCACTTAAAACCTGGAAAAGTCATATTTTCATGATATGTCACCATTAATATCAATGTTGAAAACAGTTGTGCTGCTTCATGTTTTTGTGGAAAGCTCCATACATTATATTTGAAATAAAAATCCTTTTGAATACTGTAAATAAATTTACTCTCACTTTTGATCATTTTAATGCACCCTTGATAAATTTAGTGCAACCATCATTTTATGCCTTGAATAAAAGTATTAATTTCTTAAAAAATAAATCATACAACTCACCCCAAACTTTTAAACCATAGTGTATTGATATTAATATATTTAATTTCCATTTCTTTATTTATTTGGTTAGCAGCTGTGTAATTATCCAGATAGTGTACATTCAGCCAATCATCCATTGTATAATAGACTCTTTCAGGGCGATACAAAACGTCTCCGTTACGTATGTAACCTTCGTTCCCTGAAGGAGGGAATGGAGACGTAAAATGGTGCTGCCGCTGATCACTGCTCAGCGGTGGTACAGCAGCCGTGGCGACGGGACGTGACGTTACATACGTAACTGAGACGTTGCCTTTCAGTCGGTCACTCCGAGTCATGTCGGTGACCGACGATTTGGGATCCCTTCTAAAGCGCCATGGATGCTGCCCCTTCCAGTGTCCTGTGCGAGCCACCTGCACCCCTTTGTGGTGTAGGCTGGAGCTCGCCACAAGAAGACCAGTCACTGTTGTCATAGCACTACCCACTCAGTGAGATTGTATAACACTGGGAAAATGTACACGTTCCACTTGGAACAGGAACATTGATCCGTTCCCTCCTTCAGGGAACGAGAGTTACATACGAAACCGAGAAGTTCCCTTTCAGTGGGTCACTCCGAGTCATGTCAGTCCATGGATGCTGCCCCTTCCAGTGTCTTCCAGATTAAAGGTGATTGTAACCCTCATGGAAATGGCAGAAGTCTGCCGGGGAAACACGGGCTCTGAGGCTATACCGTGGACTTTACACATATGGGAACCACTTAGGCCTCTACATATGGAACCCAGCCCTCTCCCGGTTCTCACGGATTCAGCGAGTAAGGGCCTGGCACTGGACATTCCACCACGTCTGTCTGCCGAGGGGATGGAGGAGCTCGACAGGGCCTACAGTACGGACACTCTGGAGCAGTTTTAGCAAGCTGACACTAAACCGGGGCCTCTTAGCACCTCTACCTGTTTGAGGTGAGAACACAGGAGGATACCGGCTCCACACGAAGGCTATAGAATCTAGCGAAGGTGTTGGGGGTCGCCCAGCCCGCAGCTCTACAAATATCTGTCAGCGAGGCGCCACGAGCCAGTGCCCAGGAGGATGCAACACTCCTAGTAGAGTGAGCTTGCAACCTGAGCGGGCAGGGCACACCCTGTGCCTGAT
>NW_015505500.1:639445-654155 GCF_001515645.1 Sinocyclocheilus grahami
GTAACCGAGACATTCCCTTTCAGTCGGTCACTCCGAGTCATGTCGGTGACCGACGATTTGGGATCCCTTCTAAAGCGCCATGGATGCTGCCCCTTCCAGTGTCCTGTGCGAGCCGCCTGCACCCCTTTGTGGTGTAGGCGCCACAAGACCACAAGAAGACCAGTCACTGTTGTCATAGCACTACCCACTCAGTGAGATTGTATAACACTGGGAAAATGCCACTTGGAAACTTGGAACAGGAACATTGAGGAAGCCCCATCCTTCCCGAAGGAGGTTTCGGAAGCACTTACACATATGACATCCGTTTAGGTGCATATGGAAGATTAGAAGTGATTGTAACCCTCATTGAAATGGCAGAAGTCTGCCGGGGAAACACGGGCTCTGAGGCTATACCGTGGACTTTACACATATGGGAACCACTTAGGACTCTACATATGGAACCCAGCCCTCTACCGGTTCTCACGGATTCAGCGAGTAAGGGCCTGGCACTGGACATTCCACCACGTCTGTCTGCCGAGGGGATGGAGGAGCTCGACAGGGCCTACAGTACGGACACTCTGGAGCAGTTTTAGCAAGCTGACACTAAACCGGGGGGCCTCTTAGCGCCTCTACCTGTTTGAGGTGAGAACACAGGAGGATACCGGCTCCACACGAAGGCTATAGAATCTAGCGAAGGTGTTGGGGGTCGCCCAGCCCGCAGCTCTACAAATATCTGTCAGCGAGGCGCCACGAGCCAGTGCCCAGGAGGATGCAACACTCCTAGTAGAGTGAGCTTGCAACCTGAGCGGGCAGGGCACACCCTGTGCCTGATAAGCTAGGGTGATGGCATCCACAATCCAGTGGGCTATCCTCTGCTTAGAGACGGCATTCCCCTTCTGCTGGCCTCCGTAACAGACAAACAGCTGGTCTGAGGTCCTAAAGCTTTGTGTCCGGTCTACGTAGCATCTCAAGGCTCGGACGGGACAGAGCAAAGTGTCTCCAAAACAGCTGGACCGTCTGGGAATGGAGTCTCCATTCTCCCGGGAGCGTAGCTCGTGACAGCTCGCCGGCTGTACAGTTGAGCAGACCCGGCATGTGAATGGCACAAAGTGACCTCAGAACCTTCTGACTCCAAAGGAGGAGGTGACGAGTGAGTTGCGACATGCGACGGTAGCGCAGACCACCTTGTCGGTTGATGTACACAACGATCACCCAGCCGGTGGTGGAGGCATCCGTGTAAACCACAGCATGCCTGGAGACCTGTTCTAGAGGCACTCCTGCCCGGAGGAATGTAAGGTCTGACCACGGGGTAACAGGCCACTGCAGCTGCACCGACAGTCCGGTGTAACTTGGACCCGGTGAGTGCCGCGCTGCCACGGCCACCTCGGGACTCGGCAATGAAGCCAGTGCTGGAGCGGTCTCATATGAAGCAGCTCCAGCAGCGTAACTGCCGCTGCAGCTGCCATATGCCCCAGGAGCCTCTGAAATAGTTTCAGTGGGACCGCTGTCCTGCCCTTGATCCCACTTGATTTATATCAGCAGGAGGGACCGGCTCTATCGCATCCTTCGCCAGGAGGACTGCAATCTCCGCACGCAAGACAGAAGCATCAGCCGCCTTCACTGTCGTGAAGCGGATGCCACTGAACTTGGGGGGATGCCGGGCGAACTGAATCGCATAGCCGAGGCTGATGGTCCGCAGAAGCCCACAAGACATGTTGGGTAGTGCTAGCCAGGCACCCAGATACCATGCAAGCGGGACCAGCGGGACCACCGCCGTACCCGCAGTGGGGCAGCGAGGTGGAACGCAGGGACCCAACTCGGGCGGCTTGTGAGTGGACTGAAGAGGGGTCTGGGTGTGCGGTGTAATGCTTACCTGGTTCCATAGTTTGGCAGAG
Source organism: Sinocyclocheilus grahami (assembly GCF_001515645.1). Taxonomy (NCBI): domain Eukaryota; kingdom Metazoa; phylum Chordata; class Actinopteri; order Cypriniformes; family Cyprinidae; genus Sinocyclocheilus; species Sinocyclocheilus grahami. The sequence continues at coordinate 641,320 of NW_015505500.1, forward strand.
GGTGCATGAGTAAGGCCTTTGTTGATGCTCTCGAACCGCCCGCTGCTGCCTGCTGGCGATGGAGGAGGATTAGTGTGGTCCGGTGCTGGTCCGTCCGCGACTCTCCTTGCCCTCCTGGGACCCAGGGACAGACAAAACCGCTCTCTCGTCAAAATTTTCCAGATTTTCCACCCGGCCCTCCTCCGGAGGAGGGAGAGGTGCCTTCACCATCCCCCAAAGAACAGCTTCCTCCCACTCTGGGTCACCCATCCCGGGGCTTCTCACTCTTTCGCTCACCGGCAGGTTTGACAGGGGCCTGGATAGGGGAGGCGGCCTGCCTACGCCCAGCTCCACGGCGCCACTTGCTGGAGTCTGCTGTGGATGCGGGTCGGGAGCAGGGGTGGACGCAGGGGCGGTGGAGGCAGCAGCTTCCCGCCGGGGCAGGGTGTGACGACCCGCCTCAGTCTGCTTCTGTGCAAAGCTGCTGGGCCAAGCTCTCGACCGCATCGCCGAAGAGGTCGGTCTGGGACACAGGGGCATTAAGGAGCCAAACTTTGTCGGCATCCCTCATATCAACCAGACACAGCCAGAGATGGCGCTCCTGGACCACAAGTGTGGACATCGCATGACCCAGAGAACTCGCAGTGACCTTCGTCGCTCGGAGCGCGAGGTCAGTAGCGGTTCGGAGCTCTTTCAGAACTTCCGGATCATGACCACCCTCGTGCAGGTCCCTCAGTGCCTTGGCCTGATGAACCTGCAGTAACGCCGTAGCGTGTAAGGAGGCGGCAGCTTCTCCACAAGCCGTATAAGCATCGCCGGACAGGCCAGACGAGTACCTACAGACCCGGGAGGGGAGGCACGGTTTGCCCTGCCAGGTGGAGGCGGTATTAGGGCACAATTGCATCGCAACCGACCACTCCACCGGGAGGGACCCTTGTATATCCCCTAGCTGCACCACCGTCGAGGGTGGTGAGGAACCAGCAGGTCGGTTTCTGGCAGTAAAAGGTGCCGTCCATGACCTGGTGAGTTCCTCATGCACCTTCGGGAAGAATGGCACTGAGAACCAGCGCGAGCCACCCCGAGAAACCAATCATCCAACCTCGAGGGCCCGGGACGCGGTGGAGGTTTCCACTCGAGCCCTACCCTCTCGGCAGCCCAGGAAAGCATTGCCGACATCTCTGGATCCGATTCAGGCCTTGCCACCGTCCCAGAGGCCGGCAGCACAGCCGAATCTTCCTCTCCAGAGAGCTCTCCCTCCAATGCAGTGATCCACATCTGGTCGTCGGGAGGAGCACCGAAGGATACCGCTGGTACGCTCTTTGAAGAGGGCCCAGCGCGTTCCTTTGGAGGCCCAACTGGTTGCGAAGCGCTAGAGGAGCGATGGTCCCCCGAGGGCTGGTTCCCTGAGGGGTTTGCCACCACTGTAACCCTCAGACCACCCGTGCTACTGCCCGCTGCCATGAGGACGAACACTAGATCTCGGCAGAGGCAACGGAGCTCCGCCGCCCTGGAAGAAACAGAGCCTGGCCCGCAACTCCGAGATGGTGATCTTCCCACAACGGGAACATGACTCATCTGCGAACGCCACCTCAGTGTATTTAATGCTCAGACACGTGAGGCAGCGATCGGGACCATCACCCGGCGCCAGGTAACAGCCGCATCCAGAAATGCACGGGTGAAACGGCATCTTTAAAAAGACGATCCGTCGTCTTTATTGTACTCTTTTAGAGAAATTGGATCTTTTAGGGAAATGCTCTTTTACGTGCTGAGAAGCACTGGGGAAACAGCCGTTTGCAGCACGATAGGGGGTAGTGCAGCCTGAAGTGCGCAACCCACTTGACACAGGAACGACCACCGCTGAAGTGCCATCCGCCAACACAAAAAGCTCCCGAGAGCGCGCTAGACTCGTCACACACGAAGCAGTTTGGTAGGAGCAGAACGATGTTGTCGCTCGGCTTCGAAGTGAAAAGCTGGTGTGCGTTGCACCGGCTGCCTTTTTATGCTTACGCTGTGATCAGCGGCAGCTGAATGCAATCAACGCATGCCAATGTGCATTGGCTCGTTTAGTTTACACTCGAAGTGGATTGGTCTCTCTAAGCGAAATCCCAATTCGCCGGTCATCGACGTGACTCGGAGTGACCGACTGAAAGGGAACAACAGTTTTAGTGATGATGGCTGTATGTGTCAGTACATTATCCATTACATAATATTTGCTGTTTAAATCTGTTTCATTCAGCAAAATTCAAAAGCATTTGTCAAGACTGTCACAGCTCAAGTTCTTCCAGAGCTTTATCTGCAGTGTAGCAACAGTCTTTATGCAACCAGGTGACCTCAGATGCTCGTTCATAATGTGTTTTCTCTGGAAACGTCTTTGTTTGCAGCAACATCTCAGAGAAGAAATTCATAATTGGTCCTAGAAATACGTGCCAGTGCTGTTTTGCCGCCTCAAATCATGTTTCTTATGTTTCAGACCCTTCCCATATACACAGTTGTGTCTGGATGCATAGACAACATTTTCAATCATCCCCTCAAGCTCCCAGATACATAATGATCGTCTTTGTTCCCCACACAGAAATCGGGGTGTTGAAAAATTGACTCGTTCATTATTTTCTCCTAAAGCGAATAAGTGCCTCTTTGATCGGTTAACTATGGAGACAACCACTCTCTCGCTCCCTCTTCCCACTTCTCATTTTATCTAGCTGACAAGAACACAATTGATCAGCAAATTTAACTTGTCTTCTCTTTCGCTAAAACACTGTCATTTGACAGAACACAAAGTGTCCAAGTAATAATTTCTTATCTCATATTTATTAATGAAAATAACCTGGAGGTTAATTCGATTCAGTAATATGGAGATGGATGTGGCTTGTTGAAAGGGCGTTGATGTGAACTACAGTAATGACAGCTCGATCTTCACACACAGAGATAATTATGTGGATTACAGAGGAGGCATCTGGGAGGGAGTGCTGTCATTTCACTGCTAGCCAGCCACTTCGTGATTTTTTTTTCCTGAGCAACACCTGCAGCGGGCTCCGAGACGTGCCTTCGGTCCCATTGTTTTCTCGCGTCAGAGCAACAGTGCGGCACCTTCAGTTAATTAGGTTTCTCTCCCAGCCGAAATGGATGTGGAGCCTTTGACCATTCATTTACAAGTATCTCAGACATTAGTAAGGCTGCATGCATCATTACACAGTAAGAGAGCGTCAGTCTGAAAGTAATTAAGTAGAGTTGTATGATAATGAAAGGACCGTGGTGTGAGCTATATCAGAATCGTACTCCAATTGCTTCGTGATAATCCTTCTGTCTTTGCAGGGCCAATGCACTGAAATCTCACCAGTTTAGCATAGGAATTCCCAGCAAAAATATTCTCTAACCACTCGCTGTCCAACTTGACCAGGTGGTTTGTGCACTGGCATACGTATTTAAATGAAGTCATTAAGTCAGCTGTCATTATTTTCAGTGCAGACACGCCTCCTTCCTATGCAAATGAAGCTTATTATAGAATGCACTTTATTTACCAATCTCAGCGCTGTTTGCTTGGTGCAATTAACAAGCTTTTCTCTGGCTGCAGAAAGCAGGTGGTATGCAGAATTTTATTTAAATTATATACATTTCTAAAATCATTTTTCACAATACAGACTTTTTTCTGACGTTCTTCTCACAATTCTAAGTTCATATCTCAAACTTCATTCCTTTTCAAAATTGTGTGATTTAAACTCGCAGATGCGAGAAAAAATTCAGACAATTCTGAAATCATTTTTCACAATACAGACTTTTTTTCTGACTTTCTTCTCACAATTCTGAGTTCATATCTCAAAATTCATACCTTTTCTTACAATTTTGACAAATCTGAGGAAAAAAAACAACATCAGAATTGCAAGATATAAACTCACTTCTGAGAAATAGTAAAAATTGCAGGATGTTGCAATTCGCATGAAGAAGATTCAGAATTGTGTGATTTAAACTCACAATTGCGAGAAAAAAAGTCATAATTGTGAGAAGTTTTGTTTCCACTAAGCAATAACAAATGTAAAAAAGTAATTGAGACTTTTTATCTCACACAGTTTTGAGTGTATATCTCTCAACTCTTCGATTTAAAACTAGCAATAACACTTTTGTTGTCAGAGTTGCGAGAAAATATCAGAATTGTGAGATAAAAAGTCGCAATTACTTCAGTGGAGGACATAAGCTTCCATACTTTTGCCATACACAATGTAAATGTACTGAAATAGCATACATCTAACTGACATTCCCCACACAAGTCCTGTGTGGTTTAGCTGAATGACTGGCTCATATTCATTTTCGAGAGTCCGCCTCTGTGGCTCTGGGAACTGTTCCTGGGCAGATTTCTCCTTGACAGTGAGAGAGAAGGAGAGAGTGTTGGCAGTCAGTTGGCCAAACCTCTGCTCTCTCTCTCTCTCTCTCTTTTACACAGACACAGATATGAAGGGGAGAGTGGGGCTCTCGTATGCATGGATGCATCAGCAAATGAGCCGTGTCCAGCATATTGCGAGAAAAAAAGTCATAATTGTGAGAAGTTTTGTTTCCACTAAGCAATAACAAATGTAAAAAAGTAATTGAGACTTTTTATCTCACACAGTTTTGAGTGTATATCTCTCAACTCTTCGATTTAAAACTAGCAATAACACTTTTGTTGTCAGAGTTGCGAGAAAATATCAGAATTGTGAGATAAAAAGTCGCAATTACTTCAGTGGAGGACATAAGCTTCCATACTTTTGCCATACACAATGTAAATGTACTGAAATAGCATACATCTAACTGACATTCCCCACACAAATCCTGTGTGGTTTAGCTGAATGACTGGCTCATATTCATTTTCGAGAGTCCGCCTCTATGGCTCTGGGAACTGTTCCTGGGCAGATTTCTCTTTCACAGTGAGAGAGAAGGAGAGAGTGTTGGCAGTCAGTTGGCCAAACCTCTGCTCTCTCTCTCTCTCTTTTACACAGACACAGATATGAAGGGGAGAGTGGGGCTCTCGTATGCATGGATGCATCAGCAAATGAGCCGTGTCCAGCACCATTAGCAGCAAGATCCTCACAAATATATTGTGAATATATAGCCTTAATTAGTATGTAGTTGTTTGGTGAGGAGATATGATCCTGAGTCCATTAGTGTCGACATTAAACGAACAAGCTTTCTTGATACGAGATTTCCTCAATTTCTTATACCCCGCTTAAAGCTGTTTGTATCATATTTGCCTTATTAATAGCCCTGCTTTTCTGGGTTTTATGTACCTTTTTCATATTAAGCCTGTTGATTGAGCGGTAGAATTTGCAAAACCCCTTGTGTGCTAACGATTCTCCCGGTGCAGCGTCTCTTGAGGTGCAAGAAGGGAGATCCTTGCTTGATTTTCTCAGTGTAGCCGGTTTAATGCTGCTTGCGTTCTGAATTCTCAGGATGACTGATTGGGATCCCAAGCTCACACATTTATTCCAGCAGCTGAACCTAGACGTGTCTCACCTTCCTCTGTTCATTTCTATGCCCATAGTTCTGAGCTATTTGTGGCAATGATAAGAAAATGAAGGAAAGGTGAGTGCCAGGTTCGTGAGGGAAATGCGTGCTGCATCGAATGGGAAAAGACAAACACCGAATCAAACTGAATGCAATCATTGCAGAAAGTCTAAAAGGATTATCCGCTCAAACTCTGACATGGCCAATTGTTAACTATGGTATATATTTTAACCCTTTTTTCCTGAAATAAAGTCAGTGAGTGAGCTGGTTCAAATGCATGTTTTGTTTGGGATGTTCTTGTGTTCAAAAACAGCTTGACAGAATGGAGTCTCAAGATGTGTTTTGTAACTTAAAAACACAACGCTTATGGAACATGATGATAGGCCAGAAATCAAAAAATATTTGGAGTCCAACAGTAATTGCCCTGAAATGTATTGTGGGTTTATTTATCTGTGTTTTGAGTGTAGCAGAGGTGCTTTAAAGGGGATGAAAGGTGCTGCTTCAGAGCATCACAAAATAAGTTGCGTTTAGCTTTCTGACTGTAAAAGCCTTTCTGGGAAGTTTTGCCTCTAAATTCATCCCCTTCAAAGCACAGCAGCTAAATAATAATAGAACTAAAAAGAAATAGATAAACTCACTAGTCAAACTTACTGAGTACTTTTTGGGCAGCTAATAAACCACCTTGATCCCTAGTGCAATGGTACAATGCTTTGTATTTTATTTATTTATTTATTTATATAGTTAGTTCAGTTAGTTCAATATTTTTTTCAATAAAAATTAATTATTTATTAATTAATTGTTAAAATATATTTTTAATTTAAATTAATGCAAAATAAACTTATTTATTTACTTTTTAAAAATAGACAACAATTTCAATAATAAAAAAATACTTGTTTGGGATATAATGGGATATAACTATTTAATGGGTGATTTTTTTCAATATTGAAAAGGTTTTAGCTAATCTAACTAGTGACTCCAGATCATGTGAGCTTTCTTTTGTGTTAAACTCCTTTAAAAAGGCATTTAAAAAGGAATGCATCAATCCAGTGCCGATCCTAGACTTTTGGGGGCCCTACGCAAAACTGTGTCAGCGGGGGGGTTGGATGGGGGGCGGTGGAGTGGGGTATGAGTGTTTATGAACGAATGAAACGCATTTGTCCGTGTTTCACTCCGTCTCGAATCACGCTCGAGGAAAGCGCTTGAGAAGCAGTGTCTCTTCCACGGCTCGGTACGATTTCAATTCATGTTTTTAGTCTCGAGCAAGACTATACGACATTCACATTACATGATTTGCCTGTTTTTTATGTAGAAAGGGCAACAGCGCACCGCATTAAAAGAAATTATCATTCATGTTTTCATAACCACTGGCCAAATTAAAAAACAAAACTAGAATTAAATCATCTTTGAGAGCAAGGGGGCCCCCTGGTGCCCAACGCAACTTGCGTATTTTGAGTATAGGGAGGATCGGCTCTGCATCCATCTCCCATTAGCCATTATGCAGATGTGAACATCCTTTAGCATTTATATTAAAACAACAACAACAATAACCTTTCTTTAAGCTGTCAGTCGATGAACGATTTATGGAGCGCCTAAAGAAGAATAGTTAACTGTTTTGACAAAACATAACACCCAGAGGAGAAGAAAATCAATCGACCTCATTACTTGCCAGTCCCTCAAGACCTCTGGAAACCTATTGCCATAGCCAATTTCGATTCAAGACTTAATTTGGTGGCGAGGATGAGTTGTGCTCGGCAAATCATCAGCTTGGCAGATGCCAGTGTGGCAGGCGATTGCCATCAGCTCTCGTAAATGTCAACACTAGGCCCAACTCCCCGGTGATCTTATTCAAAGTCTATTTTTGTTTCTTTTTATCCATTTGTTGACCCCTTTCATTCTCTTTCTTGTCTTGCTATTTTCTCCGTCACTCTGGCGGAGTGAGTAACGGCGCGGGCCACGGCTGAGTGACAGGAGGTCTGATATCGCCGGCCCGGCTGACGTGGCCGAGCATCTCATCTGATAAGTCAGAGAAATCGGCGACCGCGGCTGAATGGCGGAGCCCTATTACTCAAACATCACACACGGCATGAGCAGAAAGCTGACAGGGATCAGCTGAGCAGAGCTGGTTATATAGTATATATTCAGAATGATTGTTGAGTGTTATATTGAGCAACTTATTCAATAAGTTAATACTGAGTAACTTATATTTAAGCAGTACATTGATAACAATGCTCTGCATCATATTTACTGAATCAAATCCAATACTTGTTTCTTACAAATTTTTGGGGTGCTGATTCAAAAAGTAATGCATGTTTTGCTTTTATTGGTGTTTGTGTGGCAATGTTGGACATCTTTGTGATTTTTTTTTTATTATTATTTTTGTCTGTGCAGCAACATGGAGTTCACCACTTTCTCTTTCTCAATATATGTATACTTTGACTTTTATTGACTTAAACATGAGAAAAACAGCTACAAATACATGATGCCTATTTATGTCTTTTTAAAGCAGGTCTATATACAATGAATTATAGGCCTATAATTAAAATATTAACTCAGCAGTCATCAATAAAAATCCATGAATAAAAAACTTTATCCTATTTCAAGCACCGACTTTCAAAAACAACCTGTTTAACACAAAATAAGTTTCTTGTCTATTTTTTCACTATATATGGGCCACAAGAGGAATGTTAAGGGAATAAAAAATCAGTTAGCTATATACCGTTATCAGCATATGTTAGATTCATATGTTAGAAAGTAGATCTCGTTGTCTCTGAGAAAATATGCGGCGTCAGTTGCTGAAAGCTCTGTCATTACTCCGTCATTCCGTTTTTACTTTCACTTTCTGCATAGTGAATTGACTGAGATTAAGACGTTCACCGGCATAACTCTTGCACAGAGTTTACACTTTGCTTGTGTGTGATATCCATTGGCTCGCCTTCATGGTTTAAAACAGAAATATTTCCAACATACGTAACCAATTACCCCCCGTACCGAATGTACCGAACCGAACCGTGACACCACTGGGTTGTATCGAACCGTTACACCCTTAATATATATATATATATATATATATATATATATATATATATATATGTGTGTGTGTGTGTGTGTGTGTGTGTGTATGTATGTATGTGTACATATATATATATATAAATGCGTGTGTGTGTATGTGTGTGTATATATATTTGACATTTTTACTTTCACTTTCTGCATAGTGAATTGACTGAGATTAAGACGTTCACCGGCATAACTCTTGCACAGAGTTTACACTTTGCTTGTGTGTGATATCCATTGGCTCGCCTTCATGGTTTAAAACAGAAATATTTCCAACATACGTAACCAATTACCCCCCGTACCGAATGTACCGAACCGAACCGTGACACCACTGGGTTGCGTTACACCGTTACACCCTTAATATATATATATATATATATATATATATATATATATATATATATGTGTGTGTGTGTGTGTGTGTATGTATGTATGTGTACATATATATATATATAAATGCGTGTGTGTGTATGTGTGTGTATATATATTTGACATTTTTAAAGATATATATATTTTTTTTTTTTTTTGAAGAAAAATTTTTATGTGAGGAAAGGTTTTTTTGTTTATAGGTAATATAAACAATTAGGTAATATTAGGCAGTTTTTGCAAATCAGCAGATTTTATTTTAAAATGCAAGACAGTGTAATGATAGGAAATGTTTCTTGAGCATCAAATCAGCATATTAAAATTATTTCTGAAAGATCATGTGACACTGAAGATTGGAGCTGCTGAAAATTCAGATTTGCCATCACAGGAATAAATTGCATATTAAAATCTATATTACAGTATTACTGTAAAATTCTTACCGACTCAAACTTTCTATAATGACAGTGCTAAAATATATATGCATATGGGTTTTAAGCTGATTCTTTCAGCACTGACATTACAGAGAAATCCAGAAAGAAGGGGAACTGTTAAAATCTTTAGAAGCTTATCTCATCTGAATACTCTGACAGATTAATGACTTGTGTGATGAAGAAGAGCCTTTCACTCACACATCAGAGTCTGGACCAAGATCAATGTTCTACACGTATGACGCACAATATTAACGGCTGGTTGTCAGACTGAAACCAAATAACTGTCTGTCATTGGTTATTGTAGGCAGAGATTTTGTTTTCTACAGTATGTTGCGTGTGTGATGACATAGATAGATTATTCCAAAACCCTGTCAAAACAAACATGCAATGTATTTACTGGAATCACTTGCAAGGTTTTTTTTTTTTACCTTCCAGTAGCCTCTCCATCCAATATCAACCAACCCACAGCCTGTGGGCTTCGGCTTTAAATCCTTTTGTCTGTTCCTCTGTTTGTCAGGATAGAACCTTTCACTTACCCAGTTATACTCTAGCAGGAAAGGAAATATCTCTAGTGTGTTATAAAATTGCCATTACTGATGGAGGGCTTCAGGAGGTCACTGAAGCAATTATCTGAGAGTCGTTGCAGCTTTGCTCTGAGCGATGCCTGACCTCTCGATCTCAGCTGGACACCTGCCCGCCACCCATCTTTTCCTTCTAAAATATGAGCGCTAACACGTCAGGAGTTCATGAGGTCTGCCAAGCGTTATGTCGTGTGTCTTATTCAGTGCGCAAATTCTCCTTCCTGCTTCCTTCGGCTGTCTGAACAACTCACAAGGCTGCTGTTATGATTTGTATGTTTTATGCCATTCTTTATGGAGGTCACACCTCAGTAGCATCACTCCTGATGGCATTTTTGTCACTTTGCAGAGTGCAAAACCGGAAATGCAAGTGAGCGTGCAGTGCACCAATGTGCTCTAGGCTTTTGGCACTCTTGGCAGCCGGTTTGCAGAGCAGGTATTCAAACATTATTTTGTCAAGATCAATGAGATGTCTGAATTCATTACTGTAAACAAAGAGCAATTAGGCTCTTTACTTGGAGAGTCCGCTTTTACAGCAGACAATCAATCCAGGCACAATGGAGCTGGGAGCTCAGGGCCACGATATGAATTAGCATCAAGTGAAGAAAAAGCAGGAAAAGCAGCTCTGCTGAAGCCAGTAAAAATTAAGCAGAAACACCAGAACTCAAATGCATAAATTCCTCACAGCAGGGAAGAAGCAGGTTACCTATCTATGAAGGATGTTATATTATATTATATTATATTATATTATATTATATTATATTATATTATATTATATTATATTATATTATATTATATTATGAATATATATTTTTTCATGGGTTGATCTCATGAAACATTTCTTCTTTTTTTTACATACAATTCAATAGAAATATTTTTTTTTCATTGTGATCATTTACTTAACAAACTCTTGTTTTTTATCCTTTTTCATTTGTTTAGAATTCTAATTATTTTTTATTGATGATTCTCATTACATTCTCATTAATGTAATTTAGTAATTAATGAAATGCATTAAAAGTGATGTGTGTAATTTTCTTTAATCACATTTCTGCATAATTTTCTTTAATAAAATTTAATTAAACAACTCCCATCCCCTCACAATTCTCATTACTGTAATGTAAAATGTCCTGATGAATTTTTTACATTTTGAATTATTTGCTAGATGGTTGGTTTGTTCTATTTTTTAAAGCTAAAGTGTTTTTATGTTCAATTCCCCAACTTAAAATGAATAGACAGTTTTATATAATACGTTTTATTTGTTATAAAATAAATATTAATTATATTTACTAACTAACGACAGACAGTGAGTGTTCAACATATTTTCTTTAAAGCAACAGTTAAAAATGCTAAGATACAATAATCAAAAGCTAGTGAGAGTTATTTTTATTAATAATTATAATTACAAATAAGTTGGTTTTTAATTTTTTTTAATGCAAAATCTTAATTCCTTTCTTATAATTTTAGTGTAAAATAGACATGTATTTGTGAGATTCACCCTCTTGAGTGCCCACGGGGAAGTCATGGCCTAATGGTTAGAGAGTCGGACTCGTAACCCAAAGGTTGCGGGTTCGAGTCTCGTACTGGCAGGGATTGTAGGTGGGGGGAGGTAATGTAAAGCGCTCTCTCCCACCTTTAATGCCAAGACTGAGGTGCCCTTGAGCAAGGCACCAAACCCCCAACTGCTCCCTGGGCGCCGCAGCATAAATGGCTGCCCACTGCTCCGGGTGTGTGTTCACTGCTGTGTGTGTGCACTTTGGATGGGTTAAATGCAGAGCACTAATTCCAAGTATGGGTCACCATACTTGGCCACATGTCACATCACTTAAAAGAATACATGACCATTGTGAATCTTATATATATCATTCGCTCCTTTCTTGTCATGGCAGGTTCACCAACATGCTTTCTGGAGCCCTGTAGTCTGTGGAGGTCTGTGCTGTGTGTCTCTTTTCAAGAAGAGTTTCCTCTATGAGCATCGGGTGCTACTGTGTCATGGAGAAGCTTATCCCCTCTGGCTAAGTGCCTGCTCAATTGTGAAAGTGGAAAATTGGGTGTGATGTGTTGTTTGGAAATCAAAGCAGTTGTGATGAAAGTGTCTGCTTTACTCTCTTTTTTGTGTTCCTTCCTCACTAACACTGGCAAATTCTGCCAATTGTCAACAAAGCGCAAACTCTTGGCATGAAGCACTGACTCACGGATCGCTGGCCTTTAGAAAAACATTGGCAGCGATAGATAGAGAGTTAAGTCTGTTATTGAGGATTTTTGAAGAAGAAATTACAAAAACATGTGGAAGAGGCTGCAGTCTTGGCTTCTTGGCTTTGGTGTTGCTAAAATGGTTTTTACTAATAATATTTACTTTATTAAGTTATATTTATTTTATTAAACATTATTAATTTAATTCAATAATATATGTTTATTAAATAAATCAATTGTCCAAAAGATAATTTGCTAAGGTGTTTAGGTAGTTGCAAGGTGGCTGTTAAGGTGTTATTTGTTGATTCATTTATTTATTTATAGATAATTTTATTAAAGGGGTCATATGATGTTGCTAAAAAGAACATTATTTTGTGTATTTGGTGTAATGAAATGTGTTTATGCGGTTTAAGGTTAAAAAAAACACATTACTTTCCACATAATGTACATTATTGTTTCTCCTCTATGCCCCGCCTTTCTGAAATGCGTCGATTTTTACAAAGCTCATCGGTCTGAAAAGCAAGGTGTGCTGTGATTGGCCAGCTATCCAGTGCGTTATGATTGGCCGAATACCTCAAGCATGCGATGGAAATGTTACGCCCCTACCATACTGTTATGATGCCCTGTCAGGCCGGAGCGATGATTCAAAAACATGAAAATTATAAACGAGGCATTCGTTGCATCCAGTGGGGACATACAGGTGCATCTCAATAAATTAGAATGTCGTAGAAAAGTTCATTTATTTCAGTAATTCAACTCAAATTGTGAA
>NW_015505500.1:654165-661631 GCF_001515645.1 Sinocyclocheilus grahami
ATCACAGACTGTGGAAACTTAACACTGGACTTCAAGCAACTTGGGCTATGAGCTTCTCCACCCTTCCTCCAGACTCTAGGACCTTGGTTTCCAAATGAAACACAAAACTTGCTCTCATCTGAAAAGAGGACTTTGGACCACTGAACAACAGTCCAGTTTTTCTTCTCCTTAGCACAGAATCATCACAATTAAAAGAACCAAAGACTTAAACTACTTCAGTCTGTGTGCATTGAATTCTAGCCATGTCCATTTTTGGAAGGCCAAACAAAGTAGTTTCGCTTTCACAACAAAACACAGTGTCACACACGGTGGACTAGAGTGAGCAGCGGCGGCCTAGAGTGAGCAGAGGCCGGGGGCTTGAGAACGGTGCGGCCGGCGGATTCGACGAAGGAGTCTTGCGGCAACCACATGTGACGTTCCCGGGCTGGACTCCGCTTCATCCACAGTGAAAGCCAATCCGGTGATCCACAGCGCAAAGTTGTTGTATTTCCTCAGTGACCAGCACGGATCAGCTCCAGGCATGACAAAGCAGATATTGTCCTCTTTTGGAAGGCCAAACAAAGTAGTTTCGCTTTCACAACGAAACACAGCGCCTTCACGACATGGCGGCGGCAACAACAATGCTACAGCGAGAATAAAAGTTACGCCTTCTTTCTTTGCGTGAACATTTGGGCGGCGTTATGCAAATCTTCCCACATAGTGATGTAGATATGTGGGGTAGTCTTAGAACCAGCCCTTTTAGGTAGGCGTGGCTGACTCTTAACTTTTCTAAAGAATATCTCTTTGGATTTGAGACTTTAGTCTTTGCAACTTTACAGATCTTCTTTATGCACCAAGAGCTTGTAATACTCCTAAGAGAAAGGAAAAATTTTAATCGCATCATATGACCCCTTTAAATGTTGACTGTCTGCTTTGTCTAGTTTTTGTTTTATTTTATTTAAGTAGCAATCTGAAATAAAGTACTGTTGTGTTATTTTATGCACTATGGAGTACCATATAAATACCATGCTTTTTTAGAAGCATTTTTCTGTTGTTGTTCATTTATGCTAGCATCATTTGATTTATAGTAGTAACACAGGTAGCCATTCATATTTATCTTCATTGTCTTAAAAACCCCAGATCCCTCTTTGCGTGCCTTTTCTTACCAAACCATACTTTAGGAGCCGAGAACTCAAGGCAGTGAATGAAGGAAGTTCTTAGCCGTGATTAAAAAGCTTAAAAGGTTCATTTAGAATTGCTAACAAGACTTCTCTTTGCTAGCTCCGAGCTACAGCGTGGCCTTAGCCGCGCTAATGTACTGCGTCTAATTCAGATTAACAGCCAGGTGGATGAGGCCCAAGGAGGTCAGCACTGAAATTGGTTTCTTCCGAGGACTAAAGACAGCAAGGGGATATTCCATATAGGTCAAAAAATGACTTTCCGAAAGCACAAGGACTAAATAATTTGTAATGTTTCAACAAATGATCAGTGTTTGTGCCTGTGATTGGAAATAGTCTGACATTTATCTTGGATGATCTGAATTGTAAATGAGGCTTTGAATGTTTAATTATTTTGTTCATTCAGTACGTTTTGTTCTAAGACTGGTGGTGGCACAGTAAGAAGGTCAAAGATGGCATGTCTGGTACTGCTGTAGCCCACAGCAAATTACACAATTAAAACACTTACAGTCAAACACTGGAACATTCATCTCTAATAAAATAGTCTGTTCTGTTATGTGGTGCATTTTCAAAGTACATGGTGCTGGATTATTTGCATTGTTTAAAGGAATACTAGTTCATAGTGCATTAACTAATGTTAAAATATGCAACATTAAAAGTTGAAAATGTGTTACTAAAAGTTGAAATGAACACAAATTAACACGTTTCTGCCGGCTGCATGAACATATCAATTTACTTTCTCACGTCACTAGCTTTTAATCTGCAACTTCGCTGGCTAACGCATGCATAAAAGTGACCAAGTGGACATAAACCAATGCGAATAGAACTATCAAGACATTAAACATTTGGATCGGACATCTGTGTATTTCTGTCACATTGTTTTAACTGCTTAAGGTACTACATTAGCGTCCTCTCATTTGCCTCACTGCTGTTCTCCACTAATGCAACATCTAGTCAGCATATGAATTACTTTATATGAAGCGTGTACTGTAGAATACTGTATATGCACAGTTTCATTGTCTATGTTTTAAATGCACATCTGAATTATCCCGCTCCGTGCAGCGCGTAGTCTTGCATGTCAAAACAAACAGCACGAGTCGTCAGGGATTCTTTCTCTAGGGGCCACTCTCGTACTGTATAATGTGTACATTTTGGATAATTTTACTGACTCTGATCTTTGAATCTCCTTTAACGAAATCATTCGAAAAAAGTTTTGTTCATTTTCATAATTTCAGCAAAATATAATTAAAATGTTACATGTTAATAGCCAAATTCCACAACACATCTACTTGCGCAATGTTTCGAATAAAAAAACAAAAACAATAATGCAACCAAGGCCACATTATGAAAAACAGATGTAGCGAATCAGCTCAAAGGGGAAATATGAATAATTAATCATAACTAGTTATAATTAATTATAAATATTTAGATCCGCTGTAAGTATTTACTTGACCTCTCAGGGTCAACTGTCTGTCAATTCTAAGAACGTTAATTTCCTGGTTAAGGGAAATAACTTTCTTACTGTACAATTCTACACAGAGCCTGTAGCATAAATCTGCATGATTAAGTGACTCCAGTTATGAGCATACAATGAACAACGTCAAGTGTGATACAAGTAAGACTTTATTAACTACATAAACACTTAAACTAGTCCAACATACTACATAAACACTGAAACTAGTCTAACATACACGTACACACACACACACACACACGCATACAGTTGGTATAGGAAAGGGTTAAAGCTTAAGCAGTAAAGAGCAGAGAAATAAAAATATGAAGTTATGGAACCATTTGATATTCAGCAGATTTACAGCCTGAAGGAAACATCAGATTCTTAGTTCAAACGCACCTTTGTAACAAGGTACCCATGATATTTAATGTATCAATTAATAAAAATACATTTGAATACTTGCACGTCTCGTCTGTTTGAAAGAGAGGCTTGATGCAATCTGAAGGTTCAAGTTGATCTTTGCTGAAGTTGGTTGATGAAAAAGAACCAGTTTGAGTCAGAGAATCTTGGTGAATGGAAACGTCAAGGCCGAAGCCTGGCACGAATTTAGGGTGTCCTGGAGCATTGTAGCTCACATCTTCTCATAACCTAACAGAACCACTGACTAGGGCGGGTCACTGGTGTGAGGCCTTTAAGGTCTGAGAAGATTCACGCCTCTCAAGATGGGCTTGTCCAATGAGAAAGGCCGAAATCCCAAGTTGGAGTTTGGAAATACTGGGGAGTTTTATGACCCTTTGTGTGGAAGCATGGTAATTTGCATATGGAACTTGAATCAAAATTACTAAAGATTCTCAGAACACTAATATATTGCCTATGTACCAACATATAATATACACGCTCGTTTAGATCATCAGAAGGCGAATTCATAGATACTAAACATGGTAGGATTATATATAGGTAAGATGACAAGAACGAGTGGTTCCATCATAAGCCTGCATAAAACAGTATAAAATCTCAAAGACAATATACGCAATGACCTGAAGGATATGTGTGTTCATTCAAAGAAAGGTTTTCCTATTAATTAATTAGTAGAAAAGTCCATTTCTACTGTGCATTGTGTCTCTTCCTATGGAAAAGGTAGTGATTTTCGCTACTCACATTCCTTTGGGGCCATAAAACCAGTGATATCAGCATTAGTTGCCATGGGGACCAGGGGGGCTGATATCGTTCGCAGACATCCTGGCACCCAGTTTATTGGGTGAGGGGTCTGTGACGATTTGTTAATCTAATGAATAACTGATTTGTTAAATCAAATGAAAAATTGTGTTTTTGAGTGGTCCAGACGCTACACAGAAATGATTCATTCATTGTTTCAGGTTATGCAGTCTTTTAGTTTCCCTCACCTCCCGATCTGAGTCGTGTGTTCTTTTGTCACATCAAATCCAAATAAACTGAAGCTATGCAGTCTGTCCCGGAAACAGAATTGATTCGAGTCATTCATTCATCCAGCCCCTTAGGCTATAATGCTATGCAATCCTGGAAACAGAATTCATTAGTTAATCTCTCGAGTCTTCGGGTTCGAGTCGTTCGTTCTTTTGTCATGTGCCCGCTTCCCGACTCAGTATCTTACAACAAACACAAACATTATATATTATTAACTTCATGCTATTATGTTTAGATATCTTTGCTTTATCAAAGGGATTTTTTCTCATAATACGGAAAAATTATAAAGCCAACTCTTTATTACCACATTCAATGTTAACCATCATGACAGAAATTCACAAATGTATAAATTGTAAGAAATAAAAAAGCTTAAATTTGAGACCAGAAGCGCATTGCATTACTGTAAACGTGTTTGTAAGGAAGGTTGGGAATTGTTAACTAGTTTCTGTATCCAATACTGCTGTCACATGACAAAAGAATGAGCGATTCAAGACTCAAAGACTCGGGAGGTGAACTAATCATTTCTCTTTCTGGTATAGCGTCTATTGAGCTGTCACGGGATGAACAAATGACTCGAACCCGAACCTTAAGACTCAAGAGGTGAACGAATAATTTCTGTTTTCCTGTAAAGAACTAATAGGATGTTGCGCATGTGCGGTCAACACGAAATGAACGAATCCCTCGCTGAGATGACTAGATGTTCTCGAGTCATATGAAAGATTCATTCAAACTGAACAAATTGCTCATGAACAACACATCACTAGTATGATCATCACTAAACAGATCAATTGGTCAACCTCCAATACCTATGGTTCAGGATTTGAACAAACCTAAACTCTAGGTTTGCGCATCAGAAATTATTATTTGTTTGTTGATTGTTAGCTTTATCAGTTAACTAGCTGTTCCCTTTTTGTATTTCATTCTAACAGTCTTTTATTTTATCAGTTTATGCACACTAGCTCCTGAAAAGTTAGATTTTTCACAATTTTAGCATCTGTGTCCTTGAGCTAGAGCTAATCAAAGTCATTAGCCGTGTTTGTGATGTTCTGTCTGCTTTGAGCCAAGCAACACTCAATCCATTTGAAAACAGGACCGTTTTACTGAAAAAACTGTTTGACTTTACCACGATGACTCATAAAAAACACATCACTTCTCCTCTCACCCCATAAACGACCCTGATGCCAATATAATCAGCATTTCTTTGTGTCAGCTGTCCACGTTTTACAAGAACACGGCCGCTCTAAACGGTTGTCTATTTAAATAATTTCAAAAAGAGTGCATAAACCATTCACCCTTGATTTGTGCTGAGAGTGCTGTGTTAAAAAAAACACAACGCCGACTGCCCCCAAATAAGTGTTTGCACTTGGAAGATTGCAGAAGACGTTTGGTGCGTCAGGACATGGGTGGTTGTTGGCATGTTAAGTAGCTCACTAGCGCAGTCTATAAAAGCCAGGAGTGAGCAGCCCACCTGGAGAGAGGCCCAGCGCCCGAGGAGGAAGTCAAGGACATGTGAATTAGTCCAAGCCGCCAAGTGCGAGTTTGGACACTGCAGGTTGAAGCAGGCATCCACATTGGCACAGAAATGGGTTGACTGATGCTGTGTCAACATACGAAATTGATTAAGCCAGGTGATTCTGCCCAGAAAAAGTGAAAGAAAGTAGGTTATCTAAGAAACTGATCTTAGTGAACGTGAAGAAACACATGAGAACACCAGTCATCCAAAGGTTTTAGAAGATGATGTAAGATTCTTTACTGGGGCGTTAAGTTTTTGTTAAAAAAAATTGTGAAATATTATTACAGTTTAAAAGTTTGCGGTCTGTTTTAATATGAAATGTATTCCTGTGATGGCAAAGCTGAATTTTCAGCAGCCATTTCTCAGTATTCAGTGTCACATGATCCTTCAGAAATAATTTTAATATGGTGATTTGGTACTCAATAACCATTTCTTATAATCAATGTTCAAAAGAGTTGTGCTGCTTAATATCTGCTCAATATTTTTATATAGTTTTAATGATTCATTGACTGTTAGAAATTTCAAAAGATCAGCGTTTATTTAAATATAATATATATATTTTTTGTATTTTTGATAAATTTAATGCATCCTTACTGAAGTATTAATTTCAAAATATTTAAAAAATAACAATAATATAAATGTTTTTTTAAATACTGCCCCCAACTTGGTAGTGTATATTTTGAAATTTTGAATGGTTTTGTCAAAGGCACAGCCGAGAATATATATATATATATATATATATATATATATATTTTATCATGGTCAGAGAGAAAATTTAAGGGAATAACCTCTTCATAAAATTGAAGAACTGCACTTTTAAATATGATGGATATCTCTGAAGGGAAACCACTTCAATGAGAATGGCTAAATTGTAGTAGTTTGTAAAACTGTCCATAATATTTCAAGCTTGAGTTGTTGAATTATGCTGATCAAACAGTGACCTTGTGCAGGAAGTGACTGTCAAGCCATTTCTGAAGTCAGAATTCACTTCAGTTTCAAATAATGCTGTACGTGTTTGTGTTTTCTATGTACAGTTTTTATGAATCATCTATGTTTCTTCATAGGCACTTAAATGGAAGTTTATTCTTTATTCTGATTTCCACGGATGTAAATCGGTACACACAAGCACGTTTGCTATTCTGTGTCATGTAAGACATGTAGCCTGTTTCTGTATGTCTTTGTAGCAGATGTAGCTTAAATAACATTTGCATTTTTAAAGTGCTAAACCAGATTTTTTTCATTGTGAAGTTGCTCCATGCTTTGAAGATAAACATATTAAACATTAAAACTCATTCATCAAAACTGCAGGCGATGAAGAATGAGCAAGCTTGTATGTGAGGTTCAACTTTAAGATACTTGCATCGAGATCAATCCTTGCCCGACCATCCTTTAATTATTTAGCACCTCCTTAGAAACCCTGCATGTATTATTCACATGTATAGAATCTAAATTTAGTCTTGTCTATTGGGAATGACATGGCAGAGGAAGAAGGAACACAATACAACAACATGTCTGTGGCTGTGAGTGAGTGAGTGTGTACCAGACTGAGCTAGTCAGAGGAGCACATCATTTGACTCTTATTCTCATTTCTCATTATTACTCATTTCTACAGAATGTAAATGTTGTGTGCTCATGACAGTAGAGCTCACTGTGTTGAATACAGTATCCCACAATGCAGTGAGCTTTCCTTGACCTTTTACATTGTGAACATTCACCAGTCAGTAATAACTGTCTAAATAAAATTAGTATTTTTCTTGGCTCTGATTTTAATCAGACATAAGTGTCATTTTTACTACAGTATTAATTAATGTTGCCTAATGCATATAATTTCACATATTACTTTTAAACATAGTTATATATCAGTATATTTATATATATATATACAGTATATACATATATA
>NW_015505500.1:661662-678510 GCF_001515645.1 Sinocyclocheilus grahami
ATATATATATATATATATATATATATATATATATATATATATATATATATATATATTTCTACTTATAGGTAACATATATAACTTTATACTATAACTTTATTTTTTTTCTTCAGTATTCAGTATAATGCAGTATATTGAACATAACTATGCCGTGTGCATGCATACATTTTCCATATTTCAAAACTAAAAAATGGTCCAAATTTATATAGTTATTGTAAATTTTCAAATAGATTTATATATTTACTAGTGCTGTCATGCGATTAATCGCATCCAAAATGCACATATACATAATATATATTTATTTAGTCATTTTAGTCATTTATTAGACGCTTTTATCCAAAGCGACTTACAAATGAGGACAAGAGAAGCAATCAATTGTAGTATTAAAACAACAAAAAACAGATCCAAAAATAAAAGCAAAAATAAAAGCAAAAACTTTATAAATATTACCTATTGTAATGTGGTGTCTGGGTTTTGTTTCATGTTCATGTTTTCATGTCTTTTATTTTGTAATTGTTTCATGCTGTCAGTGACATGCTTCCCTTGCCCTCGTGTATTCATGTCATTGGTTCTCTTGTTCATTGTGTCATGTTCTGATTGGTTGTCTTAGTCATGTGTCTTGTTTCCCATTGGTTTGTTCATGTCATGTGACGCTCCTTGTTTGGTATAAATAGCCCTCATGTTGCCTTTTGTATTGGGTCTAGCTTTGATGTTGTAACCTGCTGTCGGTGAGTCTAGTCTGTTTCATGCCAAGTCAAGTCAAGTCAAGTCAAGTCTGTGTCTTGTTTGGATTTTGGATTTCACCTTGTTTGAATAAAACTGCACTTGGGTTCTCACTACGCTCGCCACGCCGGAGTCCCCGGCCAAGATGGCCCTTTCCTGTCCATGAGTCTGCTCCAAGGGCCTTTCCTGTGCACGAATCCGCTGCAGAACCTCCTGAGGTGGCGGCGTCCGCTTCCGAACTCACTGCCTACCCTGTCACGGCAACGGAGGCCGTTCACTAACTCATGGTCTGCCCAGTCACAACCACGGAGGCCGTCCACGAACTCACTGCCTGTCCTGTCACAGCCATGGAGGCTGTTCACGAACTCACTGTCTGTCCTGTCACGGCCACGGAGGCTGTTCATGAACTCTCTGCTTGTTCGGTCACAGTCAAGTGGTCTGTCCATGTCTCTGCTCCGCCATGGCCTCCTTCTCTGCCGTCACCACCCGGCTGCGCTGCTCTGCCTGCTCCGCCATGGCCCCCCGCTCTGCCTGTTCCGCTTCATGGGCCTGGCCCTCCGTCCCTCCCCCAGTTCCGCCTCCACTCCACCACCTTGGACTTGTTGGATTTTGTTTGGGCGTCTGGAGCCGCCCTTAGAGGGGGGGAAATGTAATGTGGTGTCTGGGTTTTGTTTCATGTTCATGTTTTCATGGCTTTTATTTTGTAATTGTTTCATGCTGTCAGTGTCATGCTTCCCTTGCCCTCATGTATTCATGTCATTGGTTCTCTTGTTCATTGTGTCATGTTCTGATTGGTTGTCTTAGTCATGTGTCTTGTTTCCCATTGGTTTGTTCATGTCATGTGACGCTCCTTGTTTGGTATAAATAGCCCTCATGTTGCCTTTTGTATTGGGTCTAGCTTTGATGTTGTAACCTGCTGTCGGTGAGTCTAGTCTGTTTCATGCCAAGTCAAGTCAAGTCAAGTCTGTGTCTTGTTTGGATTTTGGATTTCACCTTGTTTGAATAAAATTGCACTTGGGTTCTCACTACGCTCGCCACGCCGGAGTCCCCGGCCAAGATGGCCCTTTCCTGTCCATGAGTCTGCTCCAAGGGCCTTTCCTGTGCACGAATCCGCTGCAGAACCTCCTGAGGTGGCGGCGTCCGCTTCCGAACTCACTGCCTACCCTGTCACGGCAACGGAGGCCGTTCACTAACTCATGGTCTGCCCAGTCACAACCACGGAGGCCGTCCACGAACTCACTGCCTGTCCTGTCACAGCCATGGAGGCTGTTCACGAACTCACTGTCTGTCCTGTCACGGCCACGGAGGCTGTTCATGAACTCTCTGCTTGTTCGGTCACAGTCAAGTGGTCTGTCCATGTCTCTGCTCCGCCATGGCCTCCTTCTCTGCCGTCACCACCCGGCTGCGCTGCTCTGCCTGCTCCGCCATGGCCCCCCGCTCTGCCTGTTCCGCTTCATGGGCCTGGCCCTCCGTCCCTCCCCCAGTTCCGCCTCCACTCCACCACCTTGGACTTGTTGGATTTTGTTTGGGCGTCTGGAGCCGCCCTTAGAGGGGGGGAAATGTAATGTGGTGTCTGGGTTTTGTTTCATGTTCATGTTTTCATGGCTTTTATTTTGTAATTGTTTCATGCTGTCAGTGTCATGCTTCCCTTGCCCTCATGTATTCATGTCATTGGTTCTCTTGTTCATTGTGTCATGTTCTGATTGGTTGTCTTAGTCATGTGTCTTGTTTCCCATTTGTTTGTTCATGTCATGTGATGCTCCTTGTTTGGTATAAATAGCCCTCATGTTGCATTTTGTATTGGGTCTAGCTTTGATGTTGTAACCTGCTGTCGGTGAGTCTAGTCTGTTTCATGCCTAGTCAAATCAAGTCTGTGTATCTTGTTTGGATTTCACCTTGTTTGGCTAAAACTGCACTTGGGTTCTCACTATGCTCGCCTTCAGTGGACTTTCGTTGACCTATACACTTTATAAAATATAAAGAGATTTAAATAAAAATGACAACTGCATACAACAACATTTCAAAACTTAACATTTAAATGAAAAACTAAAAATAACGCTAAAAACAATTCAAAATATTAAAGAACAAAAGGTATAGGAGTATAATAATGATTCTAACATAACACTAAGCCAAACACCAAAAAACAACTGCATATGTGTTTGTACAACCACACAAACACACACACACACATATATATATATATATACATATTTATAAAATATATATATATATTATTTCATTTCCATTTAGTTTGTTGAAGTATTAAAATTACTCCAATTAAATAAAACTAAAAACTTAAAAGACCTATACAGACATAATACATTCAGACATAATTTAATTAAAATTAAAATAACAAATACAAATCAAATGACCGTTTATCAGTAATCCTAAAAAATAACACTTCCAAACACACGTTAAAAAACAACAACTTACACATAGTAAGAAATGGTTATAAAAACTGAAACTGAAGTGAAACAAGTAGTAGGAAAGAGGAGAAATAAAAAGCGATACTTATCCTTTGCCGGTGGAGTCGCACGGTAGAGTCGATGGTCTTTACACTCTTCGGTCTTCACGCGACGGCTGGCGCGGTAAACCATGCTTTTTTTATACCCTTCTAACAAAATACTACATTAATTCAGCTGGACACACTTTCTTTATTTTCACCACAACAAATGGCCAAGCACACACAGTAAACAAAACCAGCGTTTCCTAGCAACGACAACTGCACTAAACACTAATGAGACAAGTAAATACACTTATGAGCTGCTTTTAACTTCCGCTGATAAAGACTGCTTCTCTCAAAAAGTATTTCTTTACACTGTTTTCTGCTGGCGCTTGAACACACTTTCCTTATTTTCTCCACAACAAATGGCCAAGCAAGCCCAGACACTGACAAGATACGAGACCAAACGCGATATATATGCATGTACTGTGTATATTTATTATGTATATAAGAAGACACACACATATAGCATATATTTTAAAATTATTTACATGTATTTACATGTATATGTTTGTATTCATATAAATTATATCATATATATATATATTTAATAAATAAACAACATATTTTTCTTAAATATATACATACATGCATGTGTATTTATATATACATAATAAATATACACAGTACACACACATATATTATGTAAACAAAAACGTCTCTGTTACGTATGTAACCCTCGTTCCCTGAAGGAGGGAACGGAGACATCACGTCAGTGACCGACGAATTGGGATCTCGCTTAGAGAGACCAATCCACTTCGAGTGTAAACTAAACGAGCCAATGCACATTGGCATGCGATGATTGCATCCAGCTGCCGCTGATCACAGTGTGAGCATAAAAAGGCAGCCGGTGCAACGCATACCAGGTTTTCGCTGAGGAGTCGAGCCAGTGACCCGGCCGCTCAGCGGTGGTACAGCAGCTGTGGCGACTTTCAGTCGGTCACTCCGAGTTACACATATGGGAACCACTTAGGTCTCTACATATGGAACCCAGCTCTCTACCGGTTCTCAAGGATTCAGCAAGAGATGGCCTGGCGCCGAACGTTCTGCCACGTCTGGCTGGCAAGGGGACGGAGGAGCTCGACAGAGCCTACAGTACGGACACTCTGGAGCCGTTTTTGCAAGCCGACACTAAACCGGGGCCTCTCAGCGCCTCTACCCATTCGAGGTGAGAACACAGGAGGATACCGGCTCCACACGAAGGCAATAGAATCTAGCGAACGTGTTGGGGGCTCTACAAATATCTGTCAGCGAGGCGCCACGAGCCAGCGCCCAGGAGGATGCAACACTCCTAGTAGAGTGAGCTCGCAACCTGAGCGGGCAGGGCACAACCTGTGCCTGATAAGCCAGGGTGATGGCATCCACAATCCAGTGGGCCATCCTCTGCTTAGAGACGGCATTCCCCTTCTGCCGGCCTCCGTAACAGACAAAGAGCTGGTCTGAGGTCTAAAGCTTTGTGTCCGGTCTACGTAGCATCTCAAGGCTCGGACGGGACAGAGCAAAGCTAGGGCTGGGTTTGCCTCCTCTGGGAGCAGCGCTTGCAAGCTCACCACCTGATCCCTGAAGGGAGTAGTGGAAACTTTGGGCACATGGCCGGGCCAGGGCCTCAGGATTATCTGGGAGTCAGCCGACCCAAACTCTCGGCACGAATCGTCGACTGAAAATGCGTGCAGGTCCCCTACCCTCTTGATGGAGGCCAGTGCAAGCAGGAGCAGAGTTTTCATTGAAAGAAACTTTAGCTCGACTGACTGCAAAGGCTCAAAAGGGCCCTGCTATAGTGCTTTGAGCACTAGAGACAGGTCCCAAGAGAGTGTAGAGGAGGGCTGGGGAGGATTTAACCTTCTCGCCCCTCTAAGGAACCTGATGACCAGATCATGCTTCCCTACCGACTTCCCTTCCACGGGGTCATGGTTAGCAGCAATCGCAGTGACATATACTTTACGGGTGGAGGGAGACAGCCTTCGCTCCAACCCTTGCTGCAAAAAGGAAAGCACGACCCCGATCGGGCACCTCCGGGGGTCTATTCGTTTGGGGAACCAGGTCCAAGTGAGCCAATACGGCGCCACAAGCAGGACCTGCTCCTCGTCCTCCCTGACCTTGCACAGTGTCTGTGCAAGAAGGCTCACTGGGGGAAACGTATACTTGCGCAGGCCCTGCGGCCAGCTGTGTGCCAGTGCGTCCGTGCCGAGTGTTCCCTCGGTCAGGGAGTAGAACAATTGGCAGTGAGAGGTTTCTGGAGCAGCACGTGCTTGCCAAGTAAGCACCCTTTGAGACAGTTCAAGGCAAGGTGCACTGTTAACAACTCTAGGCAATTGTTATGCCAGTGCAGTTGGGGGCCCGTCCATACCCCCGACACTGCGTGCCCGTTGTACATGGCCCCCCAGCCAGTGGTGAAGGTATACAACATATATTCAACCTAAATTTGAAATATATTTTGGCCAGAAAAATATAAATATAAATATTTGTTGTTTGGGGCAAACAGTTTGCAAGTCTTTTTTCACCGCTCTTCATCACACAGTTAGTGCAGACTGTATTTACATCCTGCTAATTTGGTTTACATATTTTGCAAACACAATGGGAAGATGATAGCATCAGGTAATCAAAAGAGCAGCCTGTATTGTGTGTGTTGAACCCTGATCCGCCCCTTTCCTCGCACAAACACACAGATGCTAGCTGCTGGCCGCCTCCATTGTCTCCTCATCCACGCTGGGTGCTGTATCCAAGGAACCGGGAACCAAAATACTGTCTGGCCCAATGTGCTGAGCCGAGGTGACACCACATTGGGCCCTCGTCCTTCACATAGCTGTGCGATATTATGTAAATGACCCTGTCTGGATTTGGATTGCATGTGTGCGAGTCATGCTCTCCCATGCTCTCCACTGCCACTGGGAAGGAGGAGGGAGTGGTACATTATTCCGTGTAAATGAGAGCAAGACCTTGAGGTATTCTCGGAATCCTAAATCTGCTTTTCCTCCCGTTTACCACCGTACTGTGATTATCTGGAGGGATTGGACTGGGAATGCAGTCCTGGACTGTTTGTTCTGTTCGTTTAGTTAAATGAACTGCTCAAATGATAAGAAATGGTGATACATAAACAGTCTTGTATACATGGCCGCATTCTAGAGCATTCCCTGAGGGGACACGAGTTTGTATCTCATAGAATAGCAAATGGCGCTCAGCCTCTTAATTATAATCTCAAGTCTGGGTGGCCTTTTTTAGCAGTATGTCAAAGTACATTTGCTCTCAGCACAACTGTGGCACAGTGTTGGGGAATGTTACTTTTGAAAATAACGTGTTGTAGTATTGAGTTACTCATTAAAGGTGACTAATTGCATTGCTTAAGTTATTTTGTGTTACTTTTTCTATCCAGGTGTCTATTTGTTCTTAATGGAAGTGCTTTGATTGGTTTACGAATAAATTTTACATTCAAAGTGATTTTTTAAGGGTTAATCCATCCGACGTATGTTACCATTCAAAATGTAAAAAAAAGAAGGAAATATTTTTATACAGTAAGGATGCATTAAATTGATCAAAAGTGGCAGTAAAAAAATTTTTACAAAACAATGTATTTTAAATAAATACTGTTATTTTGATCAAAGTATCCTGAAAAAAATGTATCATTGTTTCCACAAAAATACTGTTTTCAACTTTAATAATAAGAAGAAATGTTTCTTGAGCATCAAATCAGCATATTGCACTGTAAAAAGTTGTATGTTTTTATATTACTTAAAATAATCACAATACATTAAACAATTTCAACTTTTTTACAAGTTATATGAAATTCAACTTGATTTTTTAAGTCAGTTTAATGTAATTTTGGTTCAGATGACTGTTGAAAAGTTAAAATTGGTGAAATTATTACAGTGTAGAATGATTTCTGAAGGATCATGTGACTGAATATTGGCTGATGAAAATTCACAGGAATAGTTGCATTTTAAAATATATTAAAATAGAAAACAGTTATTTGAATTGTAAAACTATTTCATAGTAGTACTGTTTTTACTATATATTTTTATCAAAAAAATGCAGCCTCCAGCCTAAAATCTCCAAGACAGAACAAATTCACCGCTGCTTTGATGCAATGTTCAAATTCAGTCATTTAATATATATTTTTAATCATTATATATTAATTCAGTATTTTTATAAATAATATAAAATTAATTATTATATTATGTTACATTATATTAATATTTAAATAATTATTCTCTATGAATAATATGTATGCTGTATGTAAATATCCACTATACATAACCATGCTCATTATTTGGGGGGAAAAAAAAAAAAACTCGGCTGATTACATAACCCGGGTTTTATTTGTGCTGTGTTTCCCCCAACAATGGTCCTGTAGACCTTATTTTGGTAGTGCAGACAACAGGAGTTCAAGCTGTCCCACTCTATCATTTGTCTTGATTCGATCAGAGCCGTCCAATCAGTCCGGTTCTATAAAATCACCAGTGTAACACACAACTACACGGCTTTCTGATGAAGAGGGTTTATAAAAAGCCCAGCTGTGCTCCCTGAGCATTTTAAAGAGTCTGCTCCGAGAGATCCAAGTCTTTTGTTTGTCCATTAAATGTGTTTACAGTACTCAATATTCTGCTGCGATCTTTTCATCATCGTTTCACATTCATCCTTCTTAATCACGGTTGAAGTCCCAAGCCCGCCACCAAGCGTCTTTTTCTTTAAACACGGATGCTGATGAGTGATTCAGAGCCAGGAAAATCTGAGCTTTGTGCATCCGTGTGCTTCTATGATTCAGAAGTGCTGTGTTTTGGAGCGGCAGAGAGGATGAGGCTCCAACAATTCTGCTTCGCTCTGTCCTCATTGCTCTAAAGACCCATTTTCTGTGGCGGTGTCTCAGTTTGATGTAAAGCTCTCGCCCCTACAACACCTGTTTCCTCAATAAAAATAAGCCTACCTCCCTCTATCTTTGATCTCTTAATTTTCTCCTGTTTTTATTTCAGATTCTCTCTCATTTGAGCAAAACATATGAGCATGTTTTCTCTACTGTTAAAAGTATGCTCTTTTTTATCTCTAATTAACCGAATGAACCACTAATGGTTTTCTATGATGGTTTGTTTTGCTTATTCTGATATAATGACCACATGAAATGAGTTGACCGTTTTATTGCATTTGTTGATGTATTTTCTGTTGAAAGAGGAAGATTAGTTTTTATCAAAGCAAAATCAGACCATTTTATTGGATGAGGATTCTTCAATAATGTTCTTTCTTGAGAGCGAAAACCATATGAAATGTGTATATGTTACAAAGGTTTATTTGTAGGTCAACAAAGTCGACTTTTACCATTAGCTACAACTTTTTTGTGCCACTTACACTTTAAAATAGCCGTTCCGCCCCATAGTTTTCTTGCATTTTTTATTTTTTTTCTTCATTTTATTTTCTTGGTCTAACATCAATGTTCAACCGCAGGCATTGCAAAAGGTTGCTAGGAATGATTGTGAAACCTGTCCGGGAAACATTATTTTTTCAATTCTATTTGCTGCACTACTCTTAACCTTAATATAGGCAAATTGATTAGTACAGTTGATTGTTCTAATCTATGTTGTTTTCTGTTTCTCTTCACAGCTTGCTGGGTTCATCTATGCCTGTTATGTTGTGAAGCTCATTTCAGAAGAGGAGGACAGCTGTGAGTATATCTTCATAACTCAATCAATATAATGCCTGCTTATAAGATATGTATTAAATCTAAAATAATATAGGATCTAAAATTACATTTATCATATCAGATCTAAATATATGATTTACATATACATACAATTATTAGAACACTAGTACAGCATTTTCCCCAGCTAAAAAATGGTTATAAGTTATTTCTATCTTTTACTGTAGTGTGTCAGCAGGAAATATCAGTTTATATTTCCAAACATTCATTTTGCCATTGATTGTTTCTTGAAGGATCTTGGAGACGTTACCACAGTTCTTCTGAATTTAGTCTGTCTCAGTTTGTTCTGTTTCTTCATGATGATGAGATCAAATCTCTGTGTGGAGCACTGGCTGTTATCAGACAAAAATCTCACTGAATTATTAAATTAAGGGCAAAATGAATGTTTGGAAATGTAAACTGATATTTCCAACTGACACACTACAGCAAAAGATAGAAATAACTGACTTAAACCCATTTTTAGCTGGTGAAGATACTAGTGTTCTAATAATTTTGGCCACCACTGTATAAATATTATATATTTATATTACAAATATATTTATTATCCTATATATATAGGAAAAATGTAAATGTAATTGATATATTAATAAAAAATAATATATTTACATATCTTTAATTGTAATTGTGTGTTTGTGTGTGTGTGTGTGCATGTTTATGTGGTTTGAGGACACAAATTTGTATAATAACATGGGTATGACATAGTTATTACATCGAGAAGGTGATTTATGAGGACATTTTCAGTGTCCCTGTAATTCAAAAGGCTTATAAATAATTCAGAATGAGTTTTTTTGAAAATCTAAAAATGCAGAAAGTTTCCTGTAAGGGGTAGGTTTAGGTGTAGTGTTGGTGTAGGGCGATAGAAAATATGGTCTGTACAGTAGAAAAAGCATTACGCCTATGGAGAGTCCCCACAAGGATAGTAATTTAGATAGCAAAGTAAACGTGTGTGTGTGTGTGTGTACGCGTTTTTGTGACAAATGAGGACATAACTTTGTATAATGACAAAGGTATGACATAGGTATTACAAGGAGAAGGTGACTTTTCAGGACATTACCCCATGTCCCCACTTTTCAAAACGCTTATAAATCACACAGAATGGAGTGTATTGAAAATCTGAAATAGCACAAAGTCTCCTGTAAGGGGTAGGTTTAGGGGTAGGGTTGGTGTAGGGCAATAGAATATACGGTCTGTACAGTAGAAAAACCATTACGCCTATGGAGAGTCCCCACTTTTCACAAAAACAAACCTGTGTGTGTGTGTGTGTGTGTGTGTGTGTGTGTGTGTAGGGAAAAAATATTAGTTTCCTGTGGTAATGAAGCACTGACGTAGACATAGCTCTTGGTGGCAGATCTTTAGCCTAGTTTGAATGCCCCAGTAAACATTTGAATTTAGATGTTGCAGGATCTAAAAGATTGCTTTTATTGCTCCCAAACGACCAGCCTGTGGTCTAGTGTTTTAAAGCAAGGAGAAAACGGTTCCATTTGTAATGCTCAGACGATCACACTTACCACCACTGCCAAGCTGAGACTCATGGGTCATTCGCTTTAGTCACCTTTCTGTCCTGACGAAAGATTAGATAATAATAATGAGGATAGAAGTTGGCCTGATTTATATTTTAAGGAACAGTTCACCCAAAATGAAAACTCTTGTCATGTACTATCATAGAATTTCATATGGAGTTCATTTTTATGGTGCTTTTTTGTTGTTTCACTTTCATTATATTGAAAACTGTGGGCACTATATTGTTCAACATTTCCCCATTTGTGTTCTACGGAAAACGGAAACTCATGCGGATCATGACTATTAGTTTAATGCGTTTTGCCCTGAGATGCTTGTAACGTTTTCTTAGGAGAGTCTTTTGAGGAATAGCTACAATAACAAATGAAATGCAGCCTAGCACTGGCATACAAGATCAATACTGTTGTTCTCTTGCAGAGTCGAGCTTTATTTTCCCTGTTCTCATCATTCTCTCATCACCGAGCAACTAAAACAGACAGACAGAGAGATGCATGTAAAGTGTGTGTTTGTGTGGCTGTTTATTTGTTAGGCATCCCCCCTTCTTTGTCCAGTATTTTCATTGCATTTTATCAGTTCATAATCCGAGTAATCAGAATCATTAAACTTCACTCTGAATGTAATTAAGCATGGCCGTATTTGGGGGGTCAGCCTCTCATTAAACTGAGTGCCTTCACTACATGTTAAGATCACGGAGAGGGAGCCCTCTGGCAGAATACATCCAGTGTAGCGTGACAGTCTATTAATGCAGAATATATGTGCGTATATGGGTTTTTATGCATGACTTCATTGGGATGTTGGTCCAAGCTAGAGTGTGATCCTTATACTGTGTGTGTATACAATATATATATATATATATATATATATATACATAGTGTATGTATGTATTAACATGGGAATGTTCTGAAGTGCGGCATAACTTTAATGATCAGTGTTTTCTATTTTAAATGGTTTGTGTGTATGTATGCTCAAAAGTTTGGGGTCAGTAAAATGTAATACTTTTATTCAGCAAGGATCCATTAAATTGATCAGAAGTGACAGTAAATATATTCATAATTTGTTTCCAATTCTGTTCTTTTGATCTTCATCAAAGAACAACTGCTTTCAGCAATGCTAATAAGAGGAAAGTAAACAACAAATCAGCATATTAGAATGATTTCTGAAGGATCTTGTGACACTGGAGATTGGAGAATTTATGCTGAAAATTCAGCCTTGCCATTACAGAAATAAATTACTTTTTAAATTATATTAAAATAGAAAACTGTTATTTTAAGTTGTAATAATATTTCACAATATTACTCTATTTTTGAATCAAATAAATGCACCCTTGGTTAGCATGAACATTTTATTTCATAAAAAAATCTTACTGACCCCAAACTGTGTGTAATCAATTTTTTTTTCATATTCATTATTTCATCATATTCATGGCATTAATAATGTAATGAATTATGAGTGAAGAGTTAAATCAATTAATTAGCAGTATTATTAAGCAATATTTATCATATTTATTAAGCAGTATTTAGTGTTTTTCTCTTAGAAATTGCTAGGCAATTTCATAATTACAAAGAAATGGCAAGTAACGCATTGAATTAAATGTGAAATTTTGAAGTAAAAAATAAAGAAATATATATTTTTTAATAAAACATACTCTTTTGGGAAAAATGTTTTTTTAGTGTTTAATGTGAATGATGAATCTAAAGGCCTATTTAAGCCCAATCTAAACTGTTCACTCAAAAATGTACAACAATCAACAATCCATATAATATATGAGTTGATGTGTCACAGTATTATTATTATTATTAATATGATTGTTGTTGTTATTACTGGTACTATTTCTTTTGTTCTCTTTTACATTTTTGTATGTTATTGAATTGTAAAAAATATTTTAAGGACTGTCAATCAATTTAAAGACTGAAACTAATATGTTATTAATGACATGTCTTTAATATATGTCATATATCAATATATGTTTAGAGAGGAATTCAAACCGTGTCCTGCTAAATGTGAGCACTCTGGTTTAAACTGCTGGCGCAATCTTTCAGATTGACCTCTGCGGGTCCCCAGATAACACTGATCAGGACAAAGGTCTAACTCCACAGTAAAACCAACACAGATTAGGGGATCTGTAGGTATATGCCCCCTAAATTCTATCATCAGAATGATAATCGTTCCATTCTTCCGTTCTCCTTCTGTTTGGGATGCACGAGAGAAGCTCTCTGCTAATTCCACAGTTTATCTCCTGTGTTCGTTGGTCTAGGAAACAGCCTCTGATTGCCAAAGCTTGGATCTTTATCGCACACTTTATTACCTTTGCGTCTTTGTGGAAAGCCCAGATACTCGGGGCTTCCAGGGCCTGAAACAGCTGGTGGGCCCTCACAGAGGGGTCCGGGGCTAATCCTGTCAGTTTGCTTTATGTTAGCCTATTTTATAATCCAACAGGCAGCGTGCCACAAACCGGCCTCCGTAGATATCAGTCTCACAGAGGGTCCGGCCGCTGATCATCCACTGCTCATGATTATCACACTGACACGCGCATGAGATACTTAATCAAAAAGTGCTTATTTGAATGAACGACAGCATTCAGTAAAATAAATCATCTCTTTTTTGTCCCCCATCTTCCTCTTTCTCTCCCTTTCTCATTTCTTTAGTTGACTTTATAGGAGGGTTTGATTCGTACGGTTACCAAGGGCCACAGAAGACGTCACATTTGCAACTACAACCAATGTACATGTAAGTATCACAAACATGAATGGTTTTAAATCAATGCAAACCTCATTTATAGTGCACAACGTTTTCTTATACAGTTTCAGCAATGTTTTGTTATATTCCCCTCAGCTCTCTGCAATTGCTCATAAGTGAAAAACTTGGCAAGGCAATTTATGTTTTCTTAGTAAGCTGCATCTAACATGTTTATAAATTATTAAATCATTTTGATAACGTATTTATTTATTTGTCAGATAAATGTATTGACTTTTATTTTTAATGTACATTTATTAATGAAATTATAAGTTATAACAATTATCAGAATATTTATATTTATTTATAATAATAATAATAATAATAATAATTTATCTGTGTGAGATAATTGTTTTATCTTTTATTTATTTATTTAAATTTGTTATTGAAATTGTGACTTTGAATGTATAACAATTATCAGAATATTTATGTAATTATTAGAATTTTATTTGTAATAGTCAGTAATTATTTATGTATCAGTTACATTTAATAACTTGTATTATATTTTTTATTTAAATGTATTAATGAAATTATGACTTTAAATAACATAACCTATCATTATCAGAATATTATATATATATATATATAGATAGATAGATATACAGGTGCATCTCAATAAATTCCCCATGCTTGTGTAGCCTAGTGAACCAAACTGAGAGGCCATTTTGAAGGCTCAGGAAACCTTTGCAGGTGTTTTGAGTTGATTAGCTGATTGGCATGTCACCATATTCTAATTTGTTGAGATAGTGAATTGGTGGGTTTTTGTTAAATGTGAGCCAAAATCATCACAATTAAAAGAGCCAAAGACTTAAACTACTTCAGTCTGTGTGCATTGAATTTATTTAATACACGAGTTTCACAATTTGAGTTGAATTACTGAAATAAATGAACTTTTCCATGACATTCTAATTTATTGAGATGCACCTGTATATATATAATTTTGGAATATTTATTTATGTATTTATTTATGGCAACACTTTATTTTAAGGTGTCCTTGTTACAGTGTAATTATACATTTAAGTACTGAGTAAGATTAATTAACTACATGAACTTACTATATGGTTAGGATTAGGGTTTGGTTTAGGGTTACTTGCATGTAATTATGCATCATTTATTGTTATTATAATAGTAAGTACATGTAACGTGTAGCAAGGACACCATAAAATAAAGTGTTTCCTTATTTATTTACTTAGTATTTCAAAATAAAAAAACAATGAAAATGTTATAGTAATTTTCATATATAATATGTTATGTTATGTTATAGAAAGAAAGCATGGCATTGATTTTATTATATTTTCATATTAGAAAATTATTTATTTGTCCAATGTATAAATTGCAATTTTATTTCTTATGTAATTGAACAAAAGTCATTTATTTAAATTCAGAAGATTTACAGTTATGTAAGTTATAGTAATAGCGGCACAAACAACTGATAAGGAAATTCATTATCGACTATTTTCCGTATAGATTTTGTGCTGCAGCCGTAGTCTCTAGACTCTTGTGCTGTTGTACAGTGAGTCATTGTGTTTGTATCTGGGTGCACAACAGTAGTTTTATGAGAGCTGGTCCGTGACAGACCTGGAGCAAAACAAAACCCTGAGGAGTATCTCTAGCGGAAAATCTCGAAGAAATAATATCATTGTCAGTCTGGCTGGGATAATAGCTTAGGTCAATATTAGGGGAGGTGATCTGTTTGCTTAGTCTCTGTTGGCAGCTTAAATGTTTATGAGGAAGTAGTTGAATGCACAAAGGTGGGACTGGGTGATCGCTGGGAGATTTAAGAGGATTTGGCTTATTGACACTGATCTATTGGTGATTGTGTTCTACAGAGTCAGCCTTTATGTCCACAATGCACTCCATTATGCCAGGAGGTGAGACAGCAATGCTATCAAAGCTTAGGCCCATGATCTATATGGAGACAGCTCTTTGATGGAAGACCAAAGTGCAGTACAGGAGGGGTTGGAGGAATCACTGAAAATCAGTAATGTGCAATACAACTTCAGAATTGTCTGATATTCAGAATCAGAATCAGAACTGTCTGATATTCTAGTGTGCTGCCCATTCACAGAAAAGTACTCTTAAAGACAGTGATTGCCTTTATTGTGGATAGACAGCTATAGGTATGCCATTCATATGTTGTTTTCCCCAAAAGTGTAAATATAGGCAACATCAAAACATTAAACTAGTCAGCATAGCAACACCAATGACGTGAGTTTGTGTCTGTTTGTCCAACCAATGGAAGATAAGGGAGTTTTTGGGATTTGAGGTGACACACGTCATCTTTAACCAGGGTTATTGTAGTTGACTTTTTATCGTGAACTGAAATAAAAATATAAAAATCTTTATATAATTATTTCTCATTTTCATTTTGTTTAACTTGATGTACTAAAATAACTAAAGCAAAAAATGAAAAAAATAAAATAAAAACTAACATTTAAAAAAAAAACATTAACTAATAAAAGTTATGAAAACACACAACAAAATTACTAAAATTGAAATGAAAACAAAAATACAAAAATAAAAAGCGAATTTAACATTAAAACTTGTAAAAATCTCAATGATACTCCGCACAATCTGACTTGCTGGAACAACCTGCTGGTTCGTCGGGCCGGAGGAGAGCTGGCCCCCCAACTGAGCCTGGTTTCTCCCAAGGTTTTTTCTCCATTCTGTCACCGATGGAGTTTTGGTTCATTGCCGCTGTCGCCTCTGGCTTGCTTAGTTGGGGACACTTATTTAGCAGCGATATCGTCGACTTGATTGCACAGATACTATTTAAACTGAACTGAGCTGGATGATGACATCACTGAATTCAATGATGAACTGCTTTTAAAGGGTGTGTTCACACTTGTAGTTCAGTTCGTTTGGTTGATTTGGTCCGGACCAAAAAGGAAAATGATACATTTGTTCCTGGTCCGCTTAGCATTCACATTAGCATTTTCGACAGCAAACCTAAAGACACTGAACCTAAAGGCATAGTGATACGTTCACAACCTGACTGGTCGGCTTGAATGATGTATATATCGTTACGGAACTCACCGAACACCCCAAACAAAAGGTGCGTTAGAGGAGCAGAGTCCAGCCCGGGGTCGCCACATGTGGTTGCCGCAAGCCCGCCCGCCGCCGCTCACTCTAGCCCGCCATGTGTGATGCTGTGTGTTTCGTTGTGAAAGCGAAACTCCTTTGTTTGGCCTTCCAAAAGAGGACACGACTAGAAATCAGTGGTTATACATTAACTGACAGTCACCACTGATAAGCTACCACTAAATATTGTAGAAACTTAATTTACTGTAAAGTTGCTTTGCAATGATTTGTATCGTGAAAAGCGCTGTACAAATAAACTTGAATTGAATTGAATCTCTTGTGTGAGACGCAAGTGCAGCAGTCATATTTGTCCATCTAAAAATGCGTTGAATATGCGTTCTGTGTGAATGACTTGGTTTCAGTTTTAACCTAATCAAGATCTTCTCCGCATCGAGCTTCTATATTTCTCTAATATTTTGAATGCATAATGCAGCAGTGGTACATCTCGTGGGCTAGACTAACAAAACATTCAAATGCAACAACGTCACTTACATCATCATTACCGCATCTCGTGCTCCACTGATGACGCTCCCTGATGCACTCCTAACATTTGATAGTACTATTTTTGCATTCAAATGCAAATGTTTATTTTAAATTCGACTAATAT
>NW_015505500.1:678798-687967 GCF_001515645.1 Sinocyclocheilus grahami
TTCACTCAGATTGCATTTAAAAACATATGAGACGCAGTGAAAAGGAATAAACCTCCACAAATTTGCGACGTGTTTTCTAAAAGTTTAAACTATTTTAACTTTGCATGGCTTTCTATACATCTCTAGAACTACCACATTTTGCTATAAGTTTGATTGCATCATATAATAATTGCTGTTAATAGTGTTCATCGTCTGTTTGATTACGTCTTTAATTGATTTTTCCGTACATTTCTGCCATATATACATTAACTGACAGTCACCACTGATAAGCTACCACTAAATATTGTAGAAACTTAATTTGCTGTAAAGTTGCTTTGCAATGATTTGTATCGTGAAAAGCGCTGTACAAATAAACTTGAATTGAATTGAATCTCTTGTGTGAGACGCAAGTGCAGCAGTCATATTTGTCCATCTAAAAATGCGTTGAATATGCGTTCTGTGTGAATGACTTGGTTTCGGTTTTAACCTAATCAAGATCTTCTCCGCATTGAGCTTCTATATTTCTCTAATATTTTGAATGCATAATGCAGCAGTGGCACGTCTCGTGGGCTAGACTAACAAAACATTCAAATGCAACAACGTCACTTACATCATCATTACCGCATCTCGTGCTCCACTGATGACGCTCCCTGATGCACTCCTAACATTTGATAGTACTATTTTTGCATTCAAATGCAAATGTTTATTTTAAATTCGACTAATATTAATTTTTTATTCACAGTCTCCTCATCATAGGCAGGCACAGCACTCAATTCAGCATGTGTTCATGTTTGTGTGTGCTGTCAGCGTCACTCAGAGCACGTGCCTATATCGTGCGCTATATCGAACATTTTTTATATCGTTATCGAAGAAGGTGTACCGTCGATAAATATTGATACCATTTTATCGCCCAGGCCTAATTTAGTGAAAAATTATTGCAATTTAAAATAACAGTTTTTTATTTTAATATACTTTATAATATAATTTATTCCTGTGATCAAAGCTGAATTTTCAGCATCATTACTAATATGCTGATTTATAATCAATGTTGGAAACAGATATATTAATATTTTTTGGGACTTGTGAAACATTTTATCGCCCAGGCCTAATTTAGTGAAAAATTATTGCAATTTAAAATAACAGTTTTTTATTTTAATATACTTTATAATATAATTTATTCCTGTGATCAAAGCTGAATTTTCAGCATCATTACTAATATGCTGATTTATAATCAATGTTGGAAACAGATATATTAATATTTTTTGGGACTTGTGAAACTTTTTTTTCAAGATTCTTTGATAAAATAAAAAGTTAAAAAGAACAGTGATTATTCAAAATAGAAATTGTGTGTTACAATATACACTGCTACACAAAAGTTTGGAGTCAGAACATTTATTTATTTGTATTTTTTAAAGAAATTAATACTTTTATTCAGCAAGGATGTGTGTGACCTTGTTTTTCTGTGCTGGTGGGGACTTAAACCTGAATGCACACCAACTCATGGGGACTCGTGTTACCCTGAGTTTTTTGAAAATGTAAAAATGTAGTTTTCTGTGAGGGGTAGGTTTAGGTGTAGGGTTGGTGTTGGGCGATATAAAATACGGTTTAAAAAGTAGAAAAACCATTACGCCTGTGGAGAGTCCCCACAAGGATAGCAAACCAGACATGTGTGTATGTTTGTATACATAGACATTATAGATGTATACATATATGTATATGTATATAAAAAAAATAAGCAGCTACAGCTGTATTTTACTCTGGTATCATTCAAAGTCATTTTTGGCCTGTGGTTGAGATCAGCTCAACTGATGTGAAAACATATGGCGGGGGTCCAAATGTGCCTGTCACCAGTCCTGGCACACAAGTGACACCAATGGCAAAATATCAGCAGGAACATTCCCCGCCATCCTCCAGGGTAAGAAGGACACAGCTGAGCTGCCCAGCGCCACAGTCCAGACACGGAAAAAAAGCTGACTGGAATCCTGCCAGTGAAATGGGATCAGAAAGGATTCCCCATATGGATTCAAATAGCAAGGGACTGTGTTGATTTACCAATAATACCGACAAATAGTCTATCCCTAGAGAATTCCCACCAAGATAGCCCTTGTTAAGAAATAATTCCGAAAAATCAGGGTAACGTAGTATACTATTATCTCTTCTATTATCACTACTATATGTCTCTTTCCAAGGCTGCATTTATTTGTTAAAAAATACAGTAAAAACAGAAATATTGTGAAATATTATTACAATTTAAAATAACTTTTTTAATGTATTTTAAATTGTGATTTTTATTTTATTCCTGTGATGCAAAGGTGAATTTTCAGCCTCATTACTCCAGTCTTTAGCGTCACATGTTCCTTCAGAAGTCATTCTAAAATGCTGATTTGCTGCTCAGGAAACATTTCTTGTTATTATCAATGTTGAAAGCTGCGTGATAGTTTTGTGGAAACTGTATACACATTTCCATTCTCTGCCACCAATGCAGACAGCAGAAAGGTGCAATTACATGGGCTTTTAGATCAGTGACAAGTAACAATGCTTTATGCAACTCCATCCTCGTCTTGTGGGAACAGATGCTGTAAAATTGGGATTAATGAGGATTACACAGAATCCAGAGAAAGACTACAGAGAAAATTAATTATTCTCTTAAAGAGCCGCACCCCATCTGTACCCACGGCTGCTCCCCTGGTCTTATTCAGAGAAAGTGTCTTGTTGAAGATGCACTGAATATTCACTGTCAGCCAGTGTTTTGTATTTATTACATGGCTGGTTGACTAAATCATTCTGTCACGTCATGAGTTTCTTGCCTTTGTAAATGTCAGACTCTCACTTTTCCATAATGCATTGGAGTGCTTTGAATGGCAGGTCCATCCATAAGCAGATGACAGGTTTTGATATTTCAGGGAGGAGGTTTTTCTCTGCGTGATTCTGTGAAAGCATGCGTGTGCGTGTTGTTTAGTGCTTTTTGAGATTCAGTGTGGAGAAAAATAGAATAATGAAAAGTGGAAAAGGTCACAGCTAATAATTAGTTAGAAGGGCAAGACGATATGAGAAAACTGAAATGAAATTAATAGATCTCACTCAGAAGCCTTTTAACATAATGCAAAAAAAAAACACGTGGACCTACAGCAGCCTAAAAAAGTATTTGGAGACTTAAAATACGGATCACACTTAATGTATGAATTTCATTGCGTTAGATGCAAAGTATCACATTAGCCGTCATCTGCAAAACCAATTATGCTAGAGGTTTTCTCGGAATTAGCCAGTCTAAAATATCTCGTGTTTTATCATTTAAAAACTACTTTTTGTGAAATGTTTGCTTTGGTGAAAATTTACTCACCCTCAGGCCATCCAAGATATAGCTGAGTGAGATTTTTCATAAGAGAAATTTAGCATTACATCACCTGCACACTAATGGATCCTCTGCAGTGAATGGGTGCCGTCAGAATGAGAGTCCAAACAGCTGATAAAAACATCACAATAATCCACAAGTAATCCACACGACTCCAATCTATCAATTTACTTCTTGTGAAGCAAAGAGTTGCCTGTCTGTAATAAACAAATCCATAATTAAAACATTAGTCCTCTATCCATAATATTGCTTTCTCCACTGGAAAAAGTTGTCTTATCTGAATCAGGTGAGAAATATGGACAGATCAAGAACCATTTACAAGTAAAAACTTGATGTAAGAGAGCATTATTATGGATAGATGACTCTATTTTAACCAAAGTTAACGTCTGAATAATGAGTTTGTTTTTTACAAAGATGTTAATTGATGGACTGGAGTCGTTTAAATCTGGTTGGTATAGTTCAGTCCTACACCTCATGCAACTCAAATGCATGAAGATCACTTGCTGTCAAATTCAGTTGCAAATTGTCTTGGTTTATTTTTAAAAAATCACTTATTATAATGGGTGTTAGTTTGCACGCTAAGCGCAAACTGTCCAACTGAAAGTGCCACTGGTGTCTCTCAAAAGACAAGGTTGCATGACACCCTTGCGTGTGTTGTCTTTTCTTAATAGGAATGCCATTTGGTTTGATATTTTGTTAGTTATTTGCAGTGACATTCATACATTTTTAATGTTGTGTTCAAATATTTTGGAAACAAAAATACGCTTTGTTTCACCCAGCTGAGCTTAATCAAGTAGTCAGTCAGTCTTAAACGCATGCACTGTAATTTATTATGCTTACACTGTCAAGATCAGTCTTTAACACTTGTTTTCTTCTCTCACAGGTCAAAGTAAAAGGATAACTGCCTTATCAGCCAATCAAAGCAACGAACTGATGTTTGGACTTGTCTTTCTACGTAAATGTCTTAACATGATAGTGTCTTACGAACAGTCGGAGGAACACAGAGCCGACACTTTAACCTCAAAGACTCCAAGTGGATTTTCTTTGTCTACGCCCAGCCCTTTCTCCTCCAGAGCGCTGCCTTCAGGCGCGAGAGAGCCCTCGTGTGGAGAAACCCCTCAGCAGACTCTCATCATTGCGGCCATTAGCAGTGCAAAACGGAGGAGCAGATTGAGCGGACAGATCTGCAATAAGAAAGACTTGGAATCGTGCAATGGACCGAGTGGATATAGTGTCAGTGTCTCCAACTGGCTTTCACGGAAACCATCCATACTTAAAGAATGTTCATTAACTAGTCAGTATGATATTAGTTATCTAGTCCTACAATCTTTCTAATGGTGACTGGAGTGGAGAGTCATTATTCCAGTTGTGTTTACAAAGGGTCATTCCAAGCATTGGAATTGCCGTCGGTGTTTAATTGCAACCCAAGTAGTTTTTCTTCTTTCTCCTGGATGTACTTGTCTTGAAAGTGCCAAGAACAGTTACGAAAAAAAAAAGGAAAAAAAAAAAGAAATCAGTAGCTGCTAAGAGATTCATATTTTTTGGAGTTAAACGAAAGTCCTAAAAAAAATATGATTTTATCCGTTTGACGTCACCATGGGATCAACCGTATTTGTTTGCATGAGGTGTCAAAATCTGTCGCGTATTTAATATCTTTCAGGTAGACATAGGCCGACCTTGGAAGAGGGGTACCAGTCGCTCCAAAAGGTTACTTGTGAATATTGTTGTTTTTTAAGACGGTGTTGAGTCTTGTACAAGATAACAGATAGAAAACCAATTGTAACTTCTTTCTATTTTAAGCCTTTTTTAACGTGTGCAGGTGTTCACTCTTTTGTAGTAGACTAATAATTTATTATGCCGTGTAAGTGGGCCTTTCTTTTCGATATTCCTGTACATATTGAGAGGGGTAGGGATAGAGATGCAGTATTTCTAGTGATGTGATGTGCGAGGAGGTGTGTGGAAGAGTCTAATTGGACGCTTTGTTTTGTGTAGTAACAGGAGCCCAAGAATAACGAGTCTCTAAATTATTTCTCAACGCAATTGTTCCCCAACTTTTAAGCGAGAGGTTAGAATTGCGCTAGATGCTGAAGCTATTCAGGTGTTCTCCCTTGATTTAGCTGTGCTGTATGGCTTCTTTTGTAACCTGCCTCCTAAATGAATACCAACAAAGAGTTTTTTAATGCTGCACTTTCAATCGCATAAAATACTGTGCATATTGTAGCCCTTGGATGATGCGTGAAAGCATGAAATATCTTCATTTTGGTCAAACTACCATGCCAAACGCAGCTGAATAATGCATTTCCCCCTTCTTCAACTGATAATGGATGATGAAATATGTATTTCTCCACTGTATATTATCTTTTCCCTTAAACTGATTCTAACTGTGTGGGGTTGACGTATATCTGCGGTTTGGTGTGGAATTTTCTGAGAGAAAGTGCCTAAAATTACATCCTGTTAACATTCCAAATAAATGGCAATCTACTCTCATCCAGAACGGCTGTACATAAACCGAGGGTCTGAGCTGTTTAATCAAACCCCTTGTGAACTGCACTGGCAAAGCTAAGTGGCTTTGATAATTAATAAAGATATTTTAGCCGCACCACTCTCCAGACCTCACTGGCAAATAATTCCCTGCAGTCTTTTGCTGCCATCTTTCTGCATCTGACTCGATATGAAGTGATAAATGTTAGTTTGGGTAATGCAGTTAATAAGAATGATGACACTAGGAAAGGAAAGCTGTATTGTTATGTCTCACAGAACCTTTCATGAACATATCTGAGGTTATATTTCATCCCCAAAGTCAAAAAAAAAAGAGAAAATATATTTTGCCTTATGAAAAATAAGACTTTTTTTTTGTCATTTTTTATTTCACAAGGAGAATATTACAGTAATGAGATATTGAGAATAACCATCAAGAATATTGGGAATTTTTTAAATAAAACAAAATGGTAATGAGAAAGAACGTTACAACAATAGTGTTACAAAATATCTTAAAAGTCTTTTAATTAAAAAATTGAATTGATTTTTATATTGATATATACAGGATTATTTTTAGGACCTTAATGGTCCTTAAAAAAGTGTTGAATATTAATATCTTAAATATCTTAGTCCTGAATATCTTAATGGAACACCTTAAATATATGGTCCTAATATTGTATTATTATTTTTTTTAAGCATTAATTTTATTTATTTTACTTTATTATTTTTGGGGTGAAATGTGACTTGGACATGTTTTCCAGAGATTTGCCTGTGTAATTGCAGTTGTTTGAAGGTTTTTGTTTGCGTTAACTACTCAAAGATGAGCAGATTCCAGATGAGCGAGATTTACATCATGTGCAAGTGACTTTCAAGACATTTGTAAATACATCCTGAATCAACATGGTGCTTGATTAGACTTTATCATATTAAATAAACAGGGCAAAGTTAAGGCAAAAAAAAAAGTAAGTTCTTGCTCTCAGTATACTTGCAAGGCACAGTCTAAGCTTACGTGAGATTTACCCTGCATTAATACATGTAAAACAAGACTTGAGAGTGTTAATGTCAGATTTGACTATCATACAGTAATTATGAGCTGAAGGAAGCCTGAATGAAAATCAATACCCTTCAAGTTCAGGAAATCTTGCATGATGCTTCTACCCAGGAGTGTATGTGATCTCACCATGACAAT
Organism: Sinocyclocheilus grahami; assembly: GCF_001515645.1. Taxonomy (NCBI): domain Eukaryota; kingdom Metazoa; phylum Chordata; class Actinopteri; order Cypriniformes; family Cyprinidae; genus Sinocyclocheilus; species Sinocyclocheilus grahami. The sequence goes on from NW_015505500.1 coordinate 685,797, forward strand.
GCTCTAACCAAAACTGTAAATAAAAAATATGGATTTAGAAATTAGTTGAAATTCTTGTGGAGTGTACAACATGGTCCGAACGAAATCACAAATATAGCTTTTATTTGACAATACATTGTAAGAGTAGCTTAACCATTCTGGTTAATTAAATGGTAAATGATGATATCCTAAAACAAATGACATTCATGGTAGATGCTTTAAGCAGCTTTCCAGGTTGTTTTTATTGGGTTCAGTGCTGAGTTTTGAATAGATAGACCTTTTCTATTTCTGTTACTTTTAAAGAATGACTGTAAATAAAACCAGACTGTGTCAATGACTCTTTATTTTGCTTCTCTTCTCTGTTACTTCACTTCTTTGCTTTATTATGTCATTTCTAAGTATAGTAACATGTCATACAGTACATAGCGACTGTGCCTAGCAACAGACTGTAGCTTTGACATGTCACTGATGACTGTCTTCCACTTAAAAAGGAACTGCTGTCAATCATGCGCCGCAAGCCCTGAATTTCCCTCACAGCACTAGTGATATGCTTCAGCATCACATGTTACATGCTGCACACTGCCTTTTGTTCTTTCATCAATGCTCAAGGCGTTGATGAAACGCCTTTTTTGTTTGTTTTTTTATATTTAATAATTTTTATTTGTTTTATATATTTATTTATTTTAATTAAACTAAATGAAAATGAGAAATGTAGCTTTAGCAATTAGCTGAAATATATATACGTATATATATTTCTTCAGTTTTAGTTTTATATATTCTAGTCTATGGCAAGTTAAATTAAATAAAAAATTAGAAATGCATCTAGCTAAAATATTTAATTTCAATTATTCAATTATTATTATTTCGTTTATTATTTTGTTTTTTTTCAGTTAAGTTTATTTATTTATTTAATAAATATACCCAGCAGATACCCAGTCTAAAGAAGTAAAGAGTTAAAGAGGGGGGGGGGGATCAATTCAAACTACTGAGATACTGTATGTGCACTGCGCTTTGAGCTGCACATGGAGGTCACGTCATAATCTGTAAAGCCCCACAACGTTTACAGCTGTAGATGATGTGTGGAAAACAGTGCAAAATGGAAATCAATTTTGCTTCAATATTTTAGAGGGATAAAGGAACTAGTGTCCTATCTCCACAATTCATTCTGTACAAAGACCGAAGGGTGTTTTAAGGAGCACAGAGGGGTTGTGCTGTGGAAGGAGGTGATATATAGGGATGAAAGACCAGATTTTGCTACAGAACGCTGCTGACACTGAAGCTGTTCTCCGCAATTTTTGATGGCATAAGCATTCCCTCCCATTACCTTATCGTTTCAGTCCTGTCCATCAAACACTGAGTCTGGGCTCTGTGCCAAAGCCCCCATAAGTAGGCTAGTTGAATCATTATTATGATGCATAATATTTTATCTACAGTATTAATGGGAACACTGTATAAAATGTATAATGACTTACCACAGGACTGAATCATTTAATTGCTGGCATCTCAGTGCAAAGATTCTGAAGTTTTCAGGAATAAACCCTTATAATTTGATTATTAAAGCTACTCTAAGGTTTGGTCCTCTAGCCGTTAAAAATCCAACTGAATGCGTCTTGCGTCTTTTATTTGTGCTTCAGCTTCGCTCGTGGACACGTAAATAACGTTTTTACAACCACACTGTAAATAGGTTGCTGTAAATTTTACAGTAACTTACTGGCAGCTGGATGCCAGCAATTTATTGTAAAAATGTTTACAGTATTAGTACTGTAGTTGCATTTACAGTACAGTAATGTCTTTACTGTATTTTATTTACAGTATTATTACCGTATTTTAATTTACAGTATCAGTACTGTAATTGCATTTACTGTACAATAATGTATTTACAGTATTATTGCCGTATTTTAATTTACAGTATCTGTTATCTATGTTTTTTTATCTAGTTTTTCTCATTCGTTGTGACAACAAACGTTCAGCTTTGCTACTTCACACATCACATGACATGCATGGGCGAATGGGGTATATCTGCAATTTCCTGCGAATTCCGTCTCACAGCTCTAGAAAAGAATGAACTTTTTTCCAGTTTAGTGTCATTTTAATCATTATTTAACTATTAGCTGGGAGTAGCACCGTGAAGATTCCTGCGAGGTGCGGTCTTGAATTGTTTCTAAAAGTATACAGCTTACGAAATGTGCTAT
>NW_015505500.1:688740-747354 GCF_001515645.1 Sinocyclocheilus grahami
CATAATCTGTAAAGCCCCACAACGTTTACAGCTGTAGATGATGTGTGGAAAACAGTGCAAAATGGAAATCAATTTTGCTTCAATATTTTAGAGGGATAAAGGGACTAGTGTCCTATCTCCACAATTCATTCTGTACAAAGACCGAAGGGTGTTTTAAGGAGCACAGAGGGGTTGTGCTGTGGAAGGAGGTGATATATAGGGATGAAAGACCAGATTTTGCTACAGAACGCTGCTGACACTGAAGCTGTTCTCCGCAATTTTTGATGGCATAAGCATTCCCTCCCATTACCTTATCGTTTCAGTCCTGTCCATCAAACACTGAGTCTGGGCTCTGTGCCAAAGCCCCCATAAGTAGGCTAGTTGAATCATTATTATGATGCATAATATTTTATCTACAGTATTAATGGGAACACTGTATAAAATGTATAATGACTTACCACAGGACTGAATCATTTAATTGCTGGCATCTCAGTGCAAAGATTCTGAAGTTTTCAGGAATAAACCCTTATAATTTGATTATTAAAGCTACTCTAAGGTTTGGTCCTCTAGCCGTTAAAAATCAAACTGAATGCGTCTTGCGTCTTTTATTTGTGCTTCAGCTTCGCTCGTGGACACGTAAATAACGTTTTTACAACCACACTGTAAATAGGTTGCTGTAAATTTTACAGTAACTTACTGGCAGCTGGATGCCAGCAATTTATTGTAAAAATGTTTACAGTATTAGTACTGTAGTTGCATTTACAGTACAGTAATGTCTTTACTGTATTTTATTTACAGTATTATTACCGTATTTTAATTTACAGTATCAGTACTGTAATTGCATTTACTGTACAATAATGTATTTACAGTATTATTACCGTATTTTAATTTACAGTATCTGTTATCTATGTTTTTTTATCTAGTTTTTCTCATTCGTTGTGACAACAAACGTTCAGCTTTGCTACTTCACACATCACATGACATGCATGGGCGAATGGGGTATATCTGCAATTTCCTGCGAATTCCGTCTCACAGCTCTAGAAAAGAATGAACTTTTTTCCAGTTTAGTGTCATTTTAATCATTATTTAACTATTAGCTGGGAGTAGCACCGTGATGATTCCTGCGAGGTGCGGACTTGAATTGTTCCTAAAATTATGCAGCTTAAGAAATGTGCTATTGTTTGAGCTTATGCTGATTTTTTTTACGGTGGCCCAGTAGTGCACAACACAACGAAATTAGCACAACACAATAGAAACAAGCCGCAACCGAAAGGAAACTAGTCGCAACACAACGAAATTAGCACAACACAATGTAAACAAGTCGCAACACAAAGGAAACAAGCCACAACACAACAAAATTAGCACAACACAACGGACACAAGCCGCAACACAACAGAAACAAGTTGCAACATGATGGAAACAAGCCGCAACACAAAGGAAACAAGCCACAACAAAATTAACACAACGGACACAAGCCGCAACACAACAGAAACAAGTTGCAACATGATGGAAACAAGCCGCAACACAAAGGAAACAAGCCACAACAAAATTAACACAACGGACACAAGCCGCAACACAACAGAAACAAGTTGCAACATGATGGAAACAAGCCGCAACACAAAGGAAACAAGCCACAACAAAATTAACACAACGGACACAAGCCGCAACACAACAGAAACAAGTTGCAACATGATGGAAACAAGCCGCAACACAAAGGAAACAAGCCACAACAAAATTAACACAACGGACACAAGCCGCAACACAACAGAAACAAGTTGCAACATGATGGAAACAAGCCGCAACACAAAGGAAACAAGCCACAACAAAATTAACACAACGGACACAAGCCGCAACACAACAGAAACAAGTTGCAACATGATGGAAACAAGCCGCAACACAAAGGAAACAAGCCACAACAAAATTAACACAACGGACACAAGCCGCAACACAACAGAAACAAGTTGCAACATGACGGAAACAAGTCGCAACACAACAAAATCACCACAACACAATGGAAACAAGTCGCAACACAATTAAATCAGTTCTATGCCTTGTGTTGGGGAGATTTCATTGTGTTGTGCAGCCTACTGTGCCACTGTAGATTTTAGCCTGCCAGATGATAAACTGAGCAAAAAAGAAAAACACATTTTGAAAGCGGGACCTAAACAATCAAGAACACCCTAGCAACTATAAAGCATCATGGCAAAAAAAAAAAAAAAAACCTACATAGCAACATCCTGGCAACCACCCAGAAGCTCTTTGGCATCAGGCTAATGAGTTTTTCACAGGCAAAATCTTCCTTAATCTTTGTATCCAACCTTTTGTATTCACTTAGGCACTTAAAATGCCAGAAAATATGAATATAGATGTCTCAAGGCAGAGGAAGGGAGGGACTCTTTGCTTCTACAACTCAAATGAGCCTCTGTGTAGCACAGGATTTGGTTGCTTTGAACGTGTGACACGTGCTTGAATGCATTCGGTGACATTGTGACCCTTCTTTGGTTCATCACAGATAATAACAGATGGTCACTCCTTAGAATTGTTTTAATTAGCCCCCTAACAGAAGGACGTTTAAGCATGACTAATATCTGTGATTTTGATTTATTAATTAATGACGGGTTTTGTCACGCTTTTATAAATGGCCACACAACAGTGACTATTTGTCAAACATGTTCAGTTTAAAAAGCCATCTTGGGAAGCAGTACACTTTCTGTTATTTCAAGGAAAGAATAGCCATTTTGTGTTTAGATGCACTTGCATAATATGAAGCAAAAAGCTGCACTGTTTACTAATGCATATCGATATATAAAATGTGAAATTCTTAACATGCTACGCTACATGTATAGTATTATTAAAATCTTTAGCAATGACAACTGTTTTTAAATTCCTTGTTGTTTGTAGATAAAGTGTAAAGCTTTCATTTCTGACCTCACATGGCTTAAAGATGCTGTGAATGTGCAAATATCATCAGGGACCCTGGGGCCTCTTTATCCTAAAGGAGATCAACAAGGTAGGGCAGAATGTTGATTCAGATTGTACAGCGTGCCCAGGTGACCTATTACTGGGTTCATTTACCTTTTACTCTTCCAAAGAAACATACACTCAGCATTTGCGTATGTCGTTATTTTTCTAACAATCTTAGCCTCTGAAGAAGAACCAATCTAATGCTTGCAAATTGAGATTCGTTTTTACCTTACGCTCTACCTCCCTCTAGTGTCTAGACATATTAAATTAATCAAGATAAAACTGACATGAAAGGGTAGGATTACCAGAGTTACATATTTGAAACTCAATGATTACAAAATTATGGCCGACTGTAAGATATAGCCTATATAAAATGAATCATTCTCAGTGTGGTAATAAAATCAAGAAAAGTTCTAATCGATTTTATTCCATTCTAAGAATGTTCAAAAGTGTTTTAAATCTTGTTGATGTTTCAGTCATGTTCAGCTATGTTTATAATAATAATATAAATAAATAAATAAAAAGAGAAACGTACTACTACTTGTATAATCTGGGCTATTCTAATAATTGTAATTATTATAATTAGATACGCAGCGCATTTAATAGGTTATAAACAGTACTCGTTTTCACCTACAGAGCCTAAACGAAAGTAGAATAACGCCCGGCTGTGAATTTATTGATCCTACTACGCTGAAGAATTCTATTAATATTCATAAACAAAGTCTTTGCCATTGGAAAGCAACGACATAACGTCAAACCTGCCTAATTTATATTCATAAGCCAACCTTGTGTCATTGGAACGTTTCCACGCAACGTCAACGTGACTTAATTAATATTCATGAGCAGAGGCTTCGCCGTAGTAGGATTCGTGATTTCGGACCCGGAAGTGGTGTAATAGTTACTCGCTCTGTGTTTAGTTTGTGAGTTTGAAAGCGGACTGTGTGTGTTTTCGCACAAATGGAAAGTTGACCGCTCGGGAATGGAAGATGAGTCTTCCGTGAGTGTGAATGTCACCGCTCAAAATATGCCCGGTTATACTGGACGCGATGGGGAATCTGTCCATGTATCCAGCGGGACGCGGAGCACTGATTTCGGCCGGGATGTCCGCAGCAGCGACGCGAAGGTGCCATCATCATTATCGTTATCCTCGAAGGATGTTTTGGAGTTTCATAAACACAAACATGAGCCAGGAGGCAATAATAAAGAAAATAACGAGAGGGAAAACATAAGAGCCGTTGACATTTTAAGGAGGAATTTTGGTTCCACTATCAGAGATCCAGAAGATCCCAAAGACCTGGAGAAAGTAGGATTTGACATCAAACTGAACGACTTGGATCATGAAAAGGATGATGAAAGGATGCAATGTAGCACAAAAAGTCTCCAACAAAACATGGAGAGCAACTCAGGATTGGGAGATCCTGATGGGAATCATCATATTGATTATAATATTGATTTGAAGAGTGGTGAAGATCCCAGCCAATCAAAAGAGCATGTTTACTGCACTGTATACTGTATTGCCAATGATAATTATAGGATACCTGTTGAGAAAACAACATCTGATCATGAAGCTGCATCTTTATCATCATCATCATCATCAGATGTGCTGGTTTTACCTCCCACCGACTTGCCAAATTCAGAATTGGACCATGATCACTATCCAGAGCCCTATACAGTCTCCGACCTGATGCTGTCTGGATTAAACAGCTCGTATATCACTGGCAACAGTTTATCTGTTGTGTTAACCTGTCGTATTTGTCTTGATGACAAACAAACCGTATCGCTACACTGTTGCAAAAATGCAGTTTGTGAAGAATGTCTGAAAAGATACATCATCTCACAGGTATCCACGTCCATACCATCTCAGTTTTCCTTTCTTTTCAGCATTGAATAAAGTCAGGGATGTTTCTTTGTTTGTGTCTGCAACCACCTTTAAAGTGGACTGATGCAAACCTAATATGCCTCTACGTGCCAGCAATGAGAATCACATCCTCCTGAAGCTGTGAAACATCTGTCATCTTAATGTGCTTTTCTGGTATAGTGATGGTAATACTGTGATACTCCACGATGACATGTTTATGGTCTTTACAAGGTAATCTAAGGTGTTTCGACAAGCATGTTTTGTTGGAAGAGCACCTGTCAGTCAGCCTGATATTTGCTTTTCTGAATTGTTTGTCTTCTAACTATAGCATATTTCTGTTTGTTAATGGAGAAGTTCTCCATTGTGTTTGTGAAAACGTTCTCAGCCTGTCCTGTCCCGCTTTGGAGAAGTGATGCGTTTCCTGTGTTGCTTGGTCTGGCCCATGTGGTCATCATCATAGACTTGGAAATGTTAGTTTTTAGTCATTTTAGTACTCCCTTTCCCGCAGAGCAGAGGCCCTTGTTGTGTAACACAATACAGTCATGTCTGTGTGATATAAAAAAGCTTGACCATTTCTGAGTTCCTCAGAAAGATACATGACACACCAGCATGTGTAAAATCGAGTCTCGTCAGGGCTTTGGTTAAACTTTTAAAAAATTGAACTTATTTGTATATTTAAAAAATTTTGGATTAGGCATGGTCAACTAGTCATCCAGCCATTTTATTTTGACATTTTAATGGTGTTTTAATTTGCATGCGGTACTTTAGCTAGACATTTTTCTTGATAAAAACCACTTGGACAAGTTGTACCTTTTAAGTTAATCCTATTAAAAGTATTACAATTTTAGATTGGCTGTTGAAATTTGGGGGGTTTTGAGACAGCTTGTCAAGTTGAAAAATTGTTCAACTTCTAAACTTCTCAAGACTCATTCGATTGCACTCTATCTATGTTTTTAAACAGAAGAACATGCCTCATGTAAACAACCCCTTAAACTGTCTTCTAGTGTGACTTGTGGCAGTTGTAGCTGAAGATTGCAGACATTGAAAAAGTGGCCTAAGAAATGCATCCTATCATGTCAGGTGAACCCCAAATTGTAAACAGATAGATCACTCAAAAAATGAAAATTCTGCAATCATTTACCCAACCTAATTTCATTTCAAACCTGTATGACTTTCTTGTTTCTGTGCAACACAAAAGAAGATATTCAGAAGAATGCTGTGGTCAGACCTCATTCACTGAAAGTATATTTACTTTGAAACGGTTTCACTTGGAAATTGCTAGCAAATTCCACAAACTATTTCAAAGAAATGACAATTAACACATTGAATTTAATGTGAAATTTTGAAATTCTATGTTCTTGTAAAACATACTGCAATAATTTTTAAATTTTCAGAGTTGGCTTTCATTGTATGGACATAAAAACATGACACAAGTCACACAACATAAGGGTGACTAAATGATGACAGAATCTTCACTTCGTGTAAAGTCACATTGTTTTCAGTTCGTGTGAACTTCTTTAAGACCTTCATGTAACCCTAAATTAAAAATATATATATATTTTTTTTTCATATCCCTAGTTTGGTTGAAATACTCTAATATCAGGTTCTTAGAAAGAGGACTTTTTTTCTACCCAGTGGCAGTGAGTCATGTCGCTGGCAAGGGGAGGAAGAACTTGTGCGGTAATTGATTGTTTAATCACTGAGCTCAGCCTCTAATTACATTACATGACTTGGCTGGAAGTTCTGTGCGTGGTTTGCAGGCAACATAGAAACAATTTGCCCTTCTGGAGGGATCTTGTGGTCGTAATCAAGTTTGACTGTTGCTGCTCAGATTTATTGCCCCCATGAATGATCTTGGGGGTCAGGCAGAGGTTGATGTGGTAATGATAGCTGTCTTTTGTGGCCAAAGGTATTGGTCTGGATTTGTCTTATTCATGGCCAAGCAGTCACCAGTGTTTGGTGAGCTCACTTGGCCTGCTTAGCTGCAAGCCTAGACCTTTTTTTCTCGACTGTGTTCTGGAGTGCACAGTTATGGTGATGATGCTGCCAAAAATAATTGTGTTTATATAGCCGCTTGCAGATATATCGCCACTCCTCCCATTGTAGCAGCGTGTGTTTTGCTGTTCATGGACGTACTGTAAAAAGCTGATTACCTGTAAAACCTGTCTGTTTGAATCATATCCAATGACAGCTTTACAGCTGTGTACAGCATCATAACAAGGTGGCGTAATGCATAAGTACTTAGTTTCTGGTTCTGGCTACTACTCGTATGTAAAACATGAAAACATCCTTTATGTGAGCATTAGGCTTACAAAAATTTTAAGTAGGGCTGCACGATTATGACAGATCATAATTGTCGATTATTCCCTTGAAATTGGAATTGCGATTTATTATTAAGATTATCACAATTTACATTGAATGATGTTTATACCATTGTTTGATGCAATGCCGTATTTTTATAAGAAAATTAACAAGCTGAAAACACTCTAACTGAAAAACTTTTAGTGCTTTTCTATAGTATTAAGCCTCAAATGTCAACTATACATCGGATTGGTTTCTTCTTTAAATTATAAAAAAAATATGAATGGTATTATAATGTTATACTAAAATTAAAATAATGGGAAAAACCCTTAAGATAACATGTAGAAAGAAAAAAATGCATCTTAAGCACGCAGGATAACATAAGTGGACTTTGAACGATTAATTGCCGCTTTGAACGATTATGTAATTGTGGCATCCATAATTGTAATCGCGATTAGAAATTTGATTAATTGTGCAGCCCTAAAGTGAAGTGCAATAGATTTGGGTTTTTACTTTGGAAATTATTTAATTTAAAGGGATAGTCCACCCAAAAAGAAATTGCTGTCATCATTTACTCACTCTCATTGTCTTGTTTTAAACCCCATTGACTTTAGTTTTATGGACTGTTCCAACTTTCATCAAAATATCTTTCATTTTCGGGTGAACTATTCCTTTAACGTTTGAGTTTATGAGTTAAGTTTTCCCTTTTGTTGTATGATTCGAATGCTCATTTGTGCACTTTTCTACTTTTAAATGTGACATTCAACAATTCTGCTTTCATTGCAGTCAGTTTTAGGCCTGTGCGGTGCATGATTTCAAAAGCAATTTAGATAATAAGAATATATGAGATCAAATGCATGCTGTGAATATGGTTTGTAAGCAGATGAAAGGAAAGGGCGATCGGTTAATGTGCACTTTTACTGAAGAGAAATGGCAAGAGGTTTGCACTACAAAAGACTCATTTAAATAGCTAATATTTAACTTAACTGAGCCACTGTTTCTCATTTCAGGCCTTTGTGTTGGGTTTGGCAAATGGGGCGGCTGGTCTAAATGTCAGGTGCCTATGGCAAGGGCGTTTGGTTCATTCTTAGGAGTAATATTTCAGAATGCTGGCTTGCACTGGGTTCACCTTTTTTTCTCGACTGTGTTCTGGAGTGCACAGTTATGGTGATGATGCTGCCAAAAATAATTGTGTTTATATAGCCGCTTGCAGATATATCGCCACTCCTCCCATTGTAGCAGCGTGTGTTTTGCTGTTCATGGACGTACTGTAAAAAGCTGATTACCTGTAAAACCTGTCTGTTTGAATCATATCCAATGACAGCTTTACAGCTGTGTACAGCATCATAACAAGGTGGCGTAATGCATAAGTACTTAGTTTCTGGTTCTGGCTACTACTCGTATGTAAAACATGAAAACATCCTTTATGTGAGCATTAGGCTTACAAAAATTTTAAGTAGGGCTGCACGATTATGACAGATCATAATTGTCGATTATTCCCTTGAAATTGGAATTGCGATTTATTATTAAGATTATCACAATTTACATTGAATGATGTTTATACCATTGTTTGATGCAATGCCGTATTTTTATAAGAAAATTAACAAGCTGAAAACACTCTAACTGAAAAACTTTTAGTGCTTTTCTATAGTATTAAGCCTCAAATGTCAACTATACATCGGATTGGTTTCTTCTTTAAATTATAAAAAAAATATGAATGGTATTATAATGTTATACTAAAATTAAAATAATGGGAAAAACCCTTAAGATAACATGTAGAAAGAAAAAAATGCATCTTAAGCACGCAGGATAACATAAGTGGACTTTGAACGATTAATTGCCGCTTTGAACGATTATGTAATTGTGGCATCCATAATTGTAATCGCGATTAGAAATTTGATTAATTGTGCAGCCCTAAAGTGAAGTGCAATAGATTTGGGTTTTTACTTTGGAAATTATTTAATTTAAAGGGATAGTCCACCCAAAAAGAAATTGCTGTCATCATTTACTCACTCTCATTGTCTTGTTTTAAACCCCATTGACTTTAGTTTTATGGACTGTTCCAACTTTCATCAAAATATCTTTCATTTTCGGGTGAACTATTCCTTTAACGTTTGAGTTTATGAGTTAAGTTTTCCCTTTTGTTGTATGATTCGAATGCTCATTTGTGCACTTTTCTACTTTTAAATGTGACATTCAACAATTCTGCTTTCATTGCAGTCAGTTTTAGGCCTGTGCGGTGCATGATTTCAAAAGCAATTTAGATAATAAGAATATATGAGATCAAATGCATGCTGTGAATATGGTTTGTAAGCAGATGAAAGGAAAGGGCGATCGGTTAATGTGCACTTTTACTGAAGAGAAATGGCAAGAGGTTTGCACTACAAAAGACTCATTTAAATAGCTAATATTTAACTTAACTGAGCCACTGTTTCTCATTTCAGGCCTTTGTGTTGGGTTTGGCAAATGGGGCGGCTGGTCTAAATGTCAGGTGCCTATGGCAAGGGCGTTTGGTTCATTCTTAGGAGTAATATTTCAGAATGCTGGCTTGCACTGGGTTCATTAGTGGTTTACGTATTATGTTTAAAGAGACTTGGATAGTCGTAATGATATCAGTTGACATCGGTCTCATAATATGATTATTTCTTAATGCTTTTGAAATGAATGTGTTTGTGTGCCATTCAAAATTGAAATTAGAATGAAATCAAGAAACTGTAATCTTTAATTTATAATTTATTAATAAAAACACATTCATGCTGAAAAACTTTTAGTGCTTTTCTATAGTATTAAGCCTCAAATGTCAACTATACATCGGATTGGTTTCTTCTTTAAATTATAAAAAAAATATGAATGGTATTATAATGTTATACTAAAATTAAAATAATGGGAAAAACCCTTAAGATAACATGTAGAAAGAAAAAAATGCATCTTAAGCACGCAGGATAACATAAGTGGACTTTGAACGATTAATTGCCGCTTTGAACGATTATGTAATTGTGGCATCCATAATTGTAATCGCGATTAGAAATTTGATTAATTGTGCAGCCCTAAAGTGAAGTGCAATAGATTTGGGTTTTTACTTTGGAAATTATTTAATTTAAAGGGATAGTCCACCCAAAAAGAAATTGCTGTCATCATTTACTCACTCTCATTGTCTTGTTTTAAACCCCATTGACTTTAGTTTTATGGACTGTTCCAACTTTCATCAAAATATCTTTCATTTTCGGGTGAACTATTCCTTTAACGTTTGAGTTTATGAGTTAAGTTTTCCCTTTTGTTGTATGATTCGAATGCTCATTTGTGCACTTTTCTACTTTTAAATGTGACATTCAACAATTCTGCTTTCATTGCAGTCAGTTTTATGCCTGTGCGGTGCATGATTTCAAAAGCAATTTAGATAATAAGAATATATGAGATCAAATTCATGCTGTGAATATGGTTTGTAAGCAGATGAAAGGAAAGGGCGATCGGTTAATGTGCACTTTTACTGAAGAGAAATGGCAAGAGGTTTGCACTACAAAAGACTCATTTAAATAGCTAATATTTAACTTAACTGAGCCACTGTTTCTCATTTCAGGCCTTTGTGTTGGGTTTGGCAAATGGGGCGGCTGGTCTAAATGTCAGGTGCCTATGGCAAGGGCGTTTGGTTCATTCTTAGGAGTAATATTTCAGAATGCTGGCTTGCACTGGGTTCATTAGTGGTTTACATATTATGTTTAAAGAGACTTGGATAGTCGTAATGATATCAGTTGACATCGGTCTCATAATATGATTATTTCTTAATGCTTTTGAAATGAATGTGTTGTGTGCCATTCAAAATTGAAATTAGAATAAAATCAAGAAACTGTAATCTTTCATTTATAATTTATTAATAAAAACACATTCATGTTGTTGGTATAACATGTTTATGGGCAAGTATAAATTGGCCTCTAAACATGTAATCATAGCCACCAACAACGTATGCGGTATTTCATCAAATAAGTAATTTAGGAGTTTAAGATCTACAAATTTATTTAGATTTTTGTAGTAAATATTTTTAGCAGCATTGTTTCAAAAGAGATGAATAAAGAGAACTTCTCAGAGCTGTCTGGTGTGCTGACAGCGTTTGGCTCTGTAAACTATTTCTGAGAGTTTTTGTGTCTTTTTAAATTTATACCCTTTAAAGCAGCACTGCCACAGCCATCAAAACACTGCTTTTGTAATAATAACATAGCCTTCAACAATAAATTACTGTCAGACCTCAAAACGGCTGCTCTAAGTAATGTTTCCATTATTATGCATAAACTGTGACTTCTTCAGTCTGCTATTTTTGATTGTTGCTTTAAGTAAAAAAGCAAAGCTTGTTTTCAGCATCATGAACGTATCAAGTTAAAAATAGTTCTGTCAGCATGCTGTGAATATGGTTTGTAAGCAGATGAAAGGAAAGGGCGATCGGTTAATGTGCACTTTTACTGAAGAGAAATGGCAAGAGGTTTGCACTACAAAAGACTCATTTAAATAGCTAATATTTAACTTAACTGAGCCACTGTTTCTCATTTCAGGCCTTTGTGTTGGGTTTGGCAAATGGGGCGGCTGGTCTAAATGTCAGGTGCCTATGGCAAGGGCGTTTGGTTCATTCTTAGGAGTAATATTTCAGAATGCTGGCTTGCACTGGGTTCATTAGTGGTTTACATATTATGTTTAAAGAGACTTGGATAGTCGTAATGATATCAGTTGACATCGGTCTCATAATATGATTATTTCTTAATGCTTTTGAAATGAATGTGTTGTGTGCCATTCAAAATTGAAATTAGAATAAAATCAAGAAACTGTAATCTTTCATTTATAATTTATTAATAAAAACACATTCATGTTGTTGGTATAACATGTTTATGGGCAAGTATAAATTGGCCTCTAAACATGTAATCATAGCCACCAACAACGTATGCGGTATTTCATCAAATAAGTAATTTAGGAGTTTAAGATCTACAAATTTATTTAGATTTTTGTAGTAAATATTTTTAGCAGCATTGTTTCAAAAGAGATGAATAAAGAGAACTTCTCAGAGCTGTCTGGTGTGCTGACAGCGTTTGGCTCTGTAAACTATTTCTGAGAGTTTTTGTGTCTTTTTAAATTTATACCCTTTAAAGCAGCACTGCCACAGCCATCAAAACACTGCTTTTGTAATAATAACATAGCCTTCAACAATAAATTACTGTCAGACCTCAAAACGGCTGCTCTAAGTAATGTTTCCATTATTATGCATAAACTGTGACTTCTTCAGTCTGCTATTTTTGATTGTTGCTTTAAGTAAAAAAGCAAAGCTTGTTTTCAGCATCATGAACGTATCAAGTTAAAAATAGTTCTGTCATTTTTTTTATAAACTTGTGATCTAAGATCCCTGCATTCCGTTCTAGTTTGTTATGCTCTGTCCAGCTGTTTTTGAACCTAAGCATGCAGTCTGTGTGAATGCCTCCCTAAACAAATCTCCCTAGAGTCCAAAAAGACTCCCTAGACAGTGTCTGTTGGACCCTAATCATCCTAATTATTCAGGTTTTCCTTAAGACAGACTAGTCATTCAGACATGTAGGTTTATACATCCCAAATTTCCAGAAGCATTTGATGTTAGATTAAAATGCCAATGATAGCAATTTCTATATAAACATATGACGTGCATATGTGTTGTGCATTTATTTAATATAATAAATACTTAAATTCAAAAAGTATAAAGTTATCTAAACAGCATTGTGGTGCTGCATGGTAACAATTTTGATTAATTTAAATGAGTACGAATGAGTCCAAATTAAATATTTGTTTTATTTTTGGGAGGTTGCAACATTTGTTTTTTCTGTTGGAGTAAGAAAGTCCCTTTTGTTAGACTTGAATGTCTATGAATTCCAAATCATTAATTGAAAGGGACACCATTCCTAAATTCTGAATGTTGCCCAACCTTGATGCACAGGATAGTCAAAAACTTTAAATGACAGAAAATGGCTGAAGCAGTCACAGTTGGCTTTCATAAACCTGTCTATCAACCTGTCAGTTTCATAAACCTGTTCCCAAGTTTTAGAACACATAATTTTGTATTTTACTAAAGGATTTGATAAAAGTTTTACTCCGTTAATAGAAACATACAGGCATGTCTGCTTTGGCATTGTAAAAGCAGCATTTAAAAGGCACGCTACTGGAGTAATGCTTTTTTTTATGTCTTTCTGCTTTTGAGTTTTTGCTTTGATGTACAATATATGCCTCAGTAGATTTGATATAAGGAATCAGATTGTGTGAAGGTTTGGTAGAAGATGTGTATAGTTGGTTTCACTGACCTTTAGTAGACTTGCAGAATAACTGATCCATTTAAATGTATGAATACAGTTTCTGCTCGACTGAATTTTACCTACAACCTACGGTAATTGAGATGTATGAGATGAGGTGATGCAGGAAATCTGCTGAGAAAATAAAAAATGTTCGGTTACTTTCTATATTGACATGCAATTTTCACCCTGAGGTGTGTGACCAGTAGGCGGAGAGAGACAGAGTGGGATTATGGCGTCCACTGGGTCAGATCGATAGTTAGGCAAATTAAAAAAAAAAAAAAACGTATGCAACGAACAAAAAAAGGTGAGTCCAAATTAAATATTTGTTTTATTTTTGGGAGGTTGCAACATTTGTTTTTTCTGTTGGAGTAAGAAAGTCCCTTTTGTTAGACTTGAATGTCTATGAATTCCAAATCATTAATTGAAAGGGACACCATTCCTAAATTCTGAATGTTGCCCAACCTTGATGCACAGGATAGTCAAAAACTTTAAATGACAGAAAATGGCTGAAGCAGTCACAGTTGGCTTTCATAAACCTGTCTATCAACCTGTCAGTTTCATAAACCTGTTCCCAAGTTTTAGAACACATAATTTTGTATTTTACTAAAGGATTTGATAAAAGTTTTACTCCGTTAATAGAAACATACAGGCATGTCTGCTTTGGCATTGTAAAAGCAGCATTTAAAAGGCACGCTACTGGAGTAATGCTTTTTTTTATGTCTTTCTGCTTTTGAGTTTTTGCTTTGATGTACAATATATGCCTCAGTAGATTTGATATAAGGAATCAGATTGTGTGAAGGTTTGGTAGAAGATGTGTATAGTTGGTTTCACTGACCTTTAGTAGACTTGCAGAATAACTGATCCATTTAAATGTATGAATACAGTTTCTGCTGGACTGAATTTTACCTACAACCTACGGTAATTGAGATGTATGAGATGAGGTGATGCAGGAAATCTGCTGAGAAAATAAAAAATGTTCAGTTACTTTCTATGTTGACATGCAATTTTCACCCTGAGGTGTGTGACCAGTAGGCCTGTGCGATAAATCGAATCGAAATCGCGATTTGAGACGTTGCGATTTCCTAATCGCAAAGCCTGCGATGTGGACGCGATATTACTCTGTTCCAGAGCATATGCATGACTGCCAGCCTTGAGTTGCAGTCTTACTTGCCCTGGGCAAGAGTGAGCGCACCTCCGTTCTCCCCAATCAGCACTGCTCTAGCCAACTGCGTAAACACCCACCATTAAAAAAAAAAAAAGACAGAGTGGGATTATGGCGTCCACTGGGTCAGATCGATAGTTAGGCTAATTTAAAACAAAAAAAAACGTATGCAACGAACAAAAAAAGGTCATTTGCAAGAGCTGCGTCACAGCGCATATCAAGAGCTCCCATATCCGTTCTGTTTTCAGTACTGGAGAATAAAAGATACATTCTTAGATGTTTTTGTTAGTACGTGAACGTTATCTTACACATTTTTATCTCCCCAACAGATTAATTTCAAATAAGTTTAGGATGCATGTTGGCTATTCCCAATTCAGAAGAGTGCACACACAGCCCGTGTCTGTGAATGCTTCTCATACTCGCTATTATAATCTTGCCTGCTGAAAAAAACAACAACAGAACCCCTCCCAAAACACAATAACAAATTTAATGTATTTCAGGGTTATAATGGGAATTTGTTTGGTTTTAATGTAAACTATAATGGTGTCTATTTGATGGATTCTATTGGTGGGATGTAATCTGGCAGATGGCAACCAATAGAACAACAGTAATTCCTATTGGAAAAATGCCCAAAACAAAAAGGATAACATTTTGTAATGGTTTAATAGAAACTATAAGAATTTTTATGATGGTTTCTAATGTTTTTTTCAGCAGGGTAATGATACCCATACTGTGCTGCACATTATTGACAATATTGAGCTGAAGCTTGACTTTGCTAATTTAAAATCGCAAATCAAATCGCAATCGCAATATCTGTCAAAAAAATCGCAATTTGATATTTTCCCCCAAATCGCACAGCCCTAGTGACCAGCCACTCACTGTTCAGCTTTCTCACGGTTTCTCATGCGGTTTGTGTTGCTTATGCAGCATAGTTTTCTTAAAAGTCATCTAAGGATAGGACTGCTCTTTTAGATTAATTTAATCCGTACCTGGTTAGTGCTAATATTAGAAACTAGATGGGAAAGATGAGTACCACTAGTAAATGTTCATGTCTGTTCTGCACTTTTCCCACAACAATTTGGTTGCTGTCTTATGTTGACTGAGTGTTTACTGTAAGAAATCAGATTTATTCTTAGCAGGCATGTGGCCGGCCTCAAAGAGTGAGTTCTGCACTCTTTCACATCCATCAAAAAGATATCTCCCCAAGAAGATAGCCCACCTCTAGAGGTGGTGCTGGTCAATCAGAAAACATGTCAAAGTTAATACAGGATGCCAGCGTGTGACATGGAAGGCTGAAAATCAGACTCTCCATCCATACTGAGAGGATTGTTCACGCCTGCGGTGGGTGCCGAGTGCCATTATTGTGCTAGCTGTACGGTCGGCCCATTAGCAGCAGGCTGACAGGTGTAAAAAGAACTGGTGGGTGGCCCTGGGGGAGTGCTAGCGCTGCTGTCACCAGTTGGTGCCACGTACTCAGGTAAGGGCTCTCATGGGAGTGCCAGATCTCATTAGGATCCCAAAGTAAACTCCAAGCACACCGGGCTCTCAGAATCTCACCTGCTGCGAGCACAAGATGCCACACAATCAGCCACGAGAGCCCTTCTCTCAACATGAGCATTGTTAGTGCTGTTTACCAAAGCCATCCTTCGCATTAGTCTGGTGCATCATTTAAAAATGGCTCCAGCAGCGTCCCCAAACTAGTACAAGCCTGTTCAGGCTGAAGTTAGGTAAATAAAGCTGTGCTCAACCATCTAGTGCATGAGATTGATAAGTTTACTTTGTTATCCACCATAGGAGTCTAATAGGCCCTCTCCATAGGCTATGTAAAGAAAGCTGGAGCAGTTGAGTGCATGAGGTGTCCAATATTCCACATGGGTTTGTTTTTTTTTGGGATAAGTGCATCATCCGCTTATTTTTAGTGTGACTACAAAATGAACACGAATATTGCACAAGTATGCCAATTGGGACGATCAAACACACCTGAGCTTGCTAATCAGTGTCTTCAGGATCATTAGAAAATCACAGGTTGGTGAGTTTAATCAGGGTTGGAGCTAAACAGGAAAGTGGATCTCGCGAGCCAGATTTGAGGATCCCTGATTTAGCCCAACTGTAGTAGGCTAAGCGATGGCAACACCCCTAAAAAATATTTTTAAAAAGAATCTTGACTAAATGGCTAATCAGGAGCAGTATTGTTGTGACCTCTAAAAGTAACTCTTGTTCTGTGACACTCTTATCAACCCTGACTCAGAATGGGGTTATTGTTGTCAAGCCATTTCCATATTTTAGGGATGGATGCTGTGATAGTGGTAATAACTGTGGCTGCTAATTGTTATCACCCTTTCCAGGTGCTCACATCATGCAATGACAGACAGAATCCAGTCTGGTCTATTTTGGTCCAGAATGCATTGCTTCCAGATGTCATGGCAGATTTTTATTCCAGCTGAATCGTAACTACCCAAGACTTGCCTGATTTTACAGAAGTCTCTTGACCAGTCCCTTTTTTTTCACCTCAGATAATGTCCCTTAAATGATGTTGCTTGAGCATAAAAATAGGAGGGTGGAGAGTAGATTATATCTCGCAATGGAAACGCTCAGTAATCCTGTCGTCCCAGAGGGGGGGAGCGTATGAAGATGGGTGGGGAACCAGAGGCAGGACGCACAGCAATCCTCTCACAGGGGAGGTGCCGATAGTCATAGTCCCGCAGCTGTAGGGCTACACCAAAGCTCTGTTATGTGAACAATGAGAATGAAATGGATCTCACTGATCCATGAGATCCCTTAACTCCCTCTAGGAGACTGGGAAAGGTCATTCAACATGGATTCATTTATCAACAAATCATACCGCATTCAACCTGTGCAAACTAGCCCCTACTGTTCGTTCCTACTCGCTGAGCCCTCTTCAATCACGTGTTACCGTACTTCAGTGATTGTTTGATAGTCGCTTGTTGACTTGGAAGTACCTCAGGTACAATGCTGATTTTACAGTGTCTATTTGAGTTGCTTGAGTACACAGATCGTTTGCACTTCCTGCTTGCTTCTGTCCTCGCTTGTAATCACTGATTAAAACCCATGATTTCCAAGAACACTAAATCGCACTCCACACGTCACAGTTTTCAAACAGGGTGGATTACATATTTAACTGCACTTAGAGTCATGCAAAGGTTTACCACTGCATTAATGCTTGCGGTCTTTAACGTATTTGCCTGATTGCATTTTTTTTTTTTAAGGTTCACATGGGTCGGGCACACTTGGTGTGTCCCATTACAGAGTGCAGTGGTTTCTTGGAGGAAAGTTTGGTGATTTTGCACCTGTCCAGTGAAGAGCTGGCAAAATACAAGTACCTCTTAGAGCTGAGCAGACTGGACTCCAGCACAAAACCGTGTCCCCAGTGCAGCCTGTTTACCTCCCTGAAGGGTCATAGCCAACAGACGTCCACCAAAAGTGAACATAAGTATAAGGTCTGGTTTTTCGCTTGTTGCCCATTCTGTAGTTACAATGTAGAATTATGTGTCTAAACTCTGAATCAGAATGACTTTGTTTGCCAAAAGGCTTTCTTGAGTAAGCAAACTGCATGTCTGTCTCTTTAAATATTCCTTACAGATTCAGTGCACAAAGTGCCAGATTGTCTGGTGTTTTAAATGCCACGCGCCCTGGCACGAAGGCCTGAAGTGTCGAGACTACAAGAAAGGAGACAAGCTGTTGCGTCACTGGGCCAGTGTCATCGAACACGGCCAGAGGAACGCTCAGAAGTGTCCACGCTGCAAGGTAATGAACGTGCTCTACAAAAATGCACTGTACGTATACTGAAAACTAGATTTTAATTCATTTTTTGACATGGAAAAGTTATTACTTTATGTACTGTAATCCAATGTTCATAATACCACATTTGGTATGGCATTGACATCATAACCATGAGTAAGTATATTAAAGGGTTAGTCCACCCAAAAATTATAATTCTGTCATTAATTACTCAACCTCATGTTGTTCCAATCCCGTAAGACCTTTGTTCATCTTCGGAACACAAATTAAGATATTGTTGATGAAATCTGAGATTTTTATGATCCTGCATAAATAGCAAGAGAGCTACCACATTCAAAGTCCAGAAACGTAGTAAGGAGTGGGACATCGTTAAAATAGTCCATGTGACATCATTGGTTCAACCGTAATTTTATAAAGCTACGAGATTACTTTTTGTGCGCAAAAAGAAAATAATTACTTTTTTCAGCTATTTCTTCTCTTCACCAATTCAGCAATCTCTTCTCTGAAATTGAAATCTTTTGTAACGTTATAAATGTCCTTGATGTCATTTATTTTATTTTTTTAATGCATCCTTGCTGAATTAAAGTAATAATTTCCTTAAAAATAAATAATTCTTACTGACCCCAGATGTTTGATTGGTAATGCAGGTCATTTGCATATAGTCTTGGTGATTTTTACAGTAAAGATAAATTTGTTAACATAAGTTATATATAATATAATATCTTGAATCAATTCGTGTTCATTTAATACATTAACTAATGTTTATTTATACAGCTTGAATACAACTTTTATGTTAGCTATTGCTTTACCTAATGTCAATAGAACCTTATTTTGAAGTCTGACTGAAGTCTTAAAGGTATGGTAGCAAAAAAAAGCCTTCTTAATTTTAATAAAATTTTAGTCAGGTGGAAAACTCTTCTGTCACAGTTTTAAGTGCACACATCTTTACTAACCTTCAGGGGGAAAATAAAATGCAGTGTAAAATATGCCCCATATAAAATTAATAGGAGTTACATACAGAGTCAGTCATTGTAAAAACCGAATGTTCTCATCTGAGATAGTGAAGGATTGTGTTTATTGTGTGTTTTTATTTTCCTTTCCTCCTGTCTAACTTTAATTATGGTTTTGGGAAACATGGCATTCTAGTCATAAGACATCATAAGACTGGGGTCTGGGCAAAGTGATCCTGAATTAAAGTTCTTCTTTCCACTGACACAACTGCAAGAGATCAACAAGTTCTACAAGGCGTTGCTTTTTCCATCCAGACATGTGCATTCATGGTGCTTTGGAGGATACATTAGAACATGAGTGTTTGGCATAGTGCACATACCTGAGCCAAATACCTAAGGGCTTACCAAACATCTTTCAGTTGAGAACCTTCCCTTTGTGAACAAGTTTCTCAACCCATAATACTGAGAAGTGCATTATTTGATGGAATAATTGCAGTGTAATCATTGTAAATGATCATTTTGTGAGCTCTAGGCTTTCACTAAGTGATGTTTTATTAACAAATTTCGGGAGGAGCACGCGCAGATAATTAACATGGCCAGTCTATCATCAGTAATTACACCATCTATCCAATCAGCACAAGAGAGAACCTCTATAAATAATCAAAGCAGCCTTACCTTTATCTCTAGTCTTCATCATTCGGTTCGCTCCCTTTGCCATCTTATCACAGACCCAATTTCCCATCCCACGAAGAGACCTATACTGGGGATTTTTTCAAATCCGCCGCAATTTGCCGGCCCCACGATCACTCCTTCCCTGCCAGACATGGCCACCGAGCACCAGGCTTCATCGCGGCCACTGCTCTTCTCGACCAGCCACACGCTCTAGCCAATAGACCGTGCAAAGCCCCGAGCTCGCCTCGCTCGACACCACCATCGTCCCGCATAAGCTCTCCTGTCCTCGAGCGCTGGGTCGCAGCAGCAGCAGGCCTTCAACCAGCCTGGGCCACGCCCCAGATCTCACCGCAGCAAAGCCTCACTCACCTCCTGTTGCGGCTCAGCCTTTCACCGCGGCTCTTCCGGCCGCAGCGCCGTACGCAGCTGGGCCTCCAGCTCTCGTAGCAGACGACTTTGAGGCCGCCTCCACTAGCGGCGCAGGCCACGTTGCAAATTAATAAAATTTCAGGTGAAGTAGCTAAAAGCAGGTTTTCGGGGCTAAAGTTTGTTAAACGACGTTATGACATAAACGGATGTTGATGCCATTTTTTAAAGCAATTAAAAAAATAAATAAAAAAAACTTTTTTCCCCCAAAGTTTATCATCCACACTGAAATGTCTGAAAGCGTTACATTAGCCTTACTGTGCATATATAAAACCTCACCGAGATGATACAGACGGAACAGACATAAGTTTCACGCAGTTCTTCTGACAGGATCAATTCCTTTACGGAAATATTTCACCATCCACTGACGCGTTCACTCGGAATTGATCTAAAACGCAACTGCCCTCATGTTTTGCCGCAGGACAGCAATCGTGAGTAAATTTTCTGTCATCTTTTTAGGACTGTAATATGAAGAGCGTGCAAAGTAAATATCTTTAGCAACAGTGAGAAAGTGAATAGCACATAACTGCAAAATTAACTTTGCTAGTATAAACATGTCTATTGGTACAATGCGTTACACAACTAAACATGCTTCATTGTTTTCAAAAGCTTCCATTTCTGCAACGTGAAAACAGCATTTTCAAATTTATCCGCTCTGGAAAGCGTTTTTAAAGCTCTGTTTTCCTGGACTCCTTGTTTTAGCGTGGATGGAAGGCCAAAGCAAGAGGAAAAAATGTGTTTTCAACGGAAACGTATTAATGTTGCCAAGTCTAGCAACAAATTGCTAATTCGGCAACACCGCAGGCTACCCAGGCATTTCCGCTTGTCCCACTTAATGTCACTAACCCTTCCACTTACTCGCGGCCTACAGCTACAGCAGCCAAAGCAAGCGTGAAGCTGCTTCCGCTTGCAACACAGGCCCTCACATCTCAGTATTTTCGTCCTGTTACTTCTAACCCCCTTTTTTCCTTTCAGCGGCCCCCAGCTCCCATAGCAGACGCTAGCGTGAGGCTGCCTCCACTAGCAGTGCAGGCTACACAGGCTCTTCAGGATGTCACAACCCCATCCCCTTCCCATGGCCTACAGCTACAGCAGCTGAAGCAAACGTGAGGCTACCTCCATTTGTAACACAGGCCCACATGTCTTCCGCTCCCTCATGCTACTAATAACCATTTTTCTGTTCAGTGGCCTCCAGCTCCCGTAGCAGATGCTAGCGTGAGCACGCCTCCGCTAGTGGCGCAGACCCATCCTCAGCCCTTTCCTTACCCCACTCCCAACTTTTCTGCAACGTGAAAACAGCATTTTCAAATTTATCCTATCTGGAAAGCGTTTTTAAAGCTCTGTTTTCTAGGACTCCTTGTTTTAGCGTGGATGGAAGGCCAAAACAAGAGGAAAAGATGCGTTTTCAACGGAAACGTATTAATGTTGCCAAATCTAGCAACAAATTGCTAAGTCGGCAACACTGCAGGCTTCCCAGGCATTTCCGCTTGTCCCGCTAAATGTCACTAACCCTTCCACTTACCCAACCCGCCCCCCTTCCCTTCCCATTGCCTGCAGCCCCACTGTCCAACCCTAGCGTGCGGCTTCCTCCGCTAATGGCGCAGGCCCCGACACCCGACATTCCCCCTCTCTTCCCCTCCTTTTCTCCCGCTCCCGGAGCCGTCCCAAGCGTAAGCATCCCTCCGCTAATGGCGCAGGCCCAACGCCCACCCTTCCCCCTTTCTTTCCCCCTCTTTCTTCCGCTCCCGAAGCCATCCCAAGCGTAAGCATGACTCTGCTAATGGTGCAGGCCCCGACGTCCACCATTCCCCCTCTCTTTCCACCTCTTTCGTCAGCTATCGCTCCCGGAGCTGTCCCAAGCATGAGCACGCCTCCGCTAATGGCACAGATTCTCTAGCCAATAGACCGTGCAAAGCCCCGAGCTCGCCACAGCAAAGCCTCACTCACCTCCTGCTGCGGCTCAGCCTTTGACCGCGGCTCTTCCGGCCGCAGCGCCGTACGCAGCCGGGCATCCAGCTCTCGTAGCAGACGACTTTGAGGCTGCCTCCACTAGCGGCGCAGGCCGCGTTGCAAATTAATAAAATTTCAGGTGAAGTAGTGAATTCTCAGACCTCCCTACTCATCAAAGGTATTCAAAGAGTCCATCCCACCTGCCCAGACACCAGGCAACCCATAACCTTACAAATATTGACCAAATGTATTTCCACCCTCCGCAGAGGTATCATTCCATTCACTCCGCCCGCACGCCATGTTCATCCTGGCTTTCTTCGGTTTTCTCAGATGCTCTGATCTCGCTATCACATCTAGCTTCAACATCCACCCCACTATCTCCGATCTAGCAGTGCTGGATGACGAAACCATCTCTTACTTCATTAAGCAAAGTAAAACAGACCAGACCAAGAAAGGCCATTTCATTTTTATTTTCATTCTACAATCACCCATACTACCATACCAAGCCCTCCTAGCCTTTGTCCAGCTCAGGAAATCACAGTCCAAACTCCCATCCGACCCCCTTTTTACAGACGACTCCAACCGCCCCGTCACTCGTTTCTCGTTTCAAAAGCACCTTAAATCCATTCTACTCCTATCCGGTACCCCAGCTGATAATTTTCCCAGCCATTCATTCCGAATTGGCGCAGCAACCACAGTGGCCCAAAAAGGCCTCCCCCAGCAGCAGATACAAGCACTCGGTCGTTGGTCGTCAGAAGCTTTCAAGAGCTACATTCGATCAGACTGCTCCCACATCAAGGAAGCCCACCAAACCCTCATCGGCCAACCCCTTTTTACGTCAGTATAGCCCCGGTCACTCAAACTTCAGACCCATCATAGTTGACCCCCTTTTACATCACATAATCCATCTATAACGACCCATCCCCACTCTAGCCATCCCAGCAGCACCCACTCCCACAGGAGCTTTACCTAAATTCCCACACTGCCGCAGCAGTGCCCGCTCCCGCAGGAGCTTTTTCATATTTCCCCACCGCCACAGCAGTTCCCGCTCCCGTAGGAGTTTTTTCCATATTTCCCCACTGCCAAAGCAGTGCCCGCTCCTGCAGGAGCTTTTCCATATTTCCCCACTGCCGCAGCAGTGCCCGCTCCCACAAGAGCTTTTCCATATTTCCCCACTGCCGTAGCAGTTCCCGCTCCCGCAGGAGCTTTTTTCATATTTCCCCACTGCCACAGAAGTTCCCGCTCCCGCTGGAGCCATTATCTGTTTTTTACACTACCGCAGCAGCGCTTGCTTCCGCAGAAGCCATTTTTCTCTTTCCAGATGTCGTAGCAGTTCCCACTCCCGCAGGAGTTTTCTTTTCAGATGCCACAGTAGCGGCCGCTCCCGCAGGAGCTCTTCCATGTTTCCCCTCCGCCGCATTAGCTTTTTCATACTTCCCCACAGCAGTTCCCGCTCCCGTAGGAGCTTTTCCATACTTCCCCACTGCCGCAGCAGTTCCCGCTCCCGCAGGAGTGTATTTTACACTGCCGCAGCAGCGCTTGCTTCCACAGAAGCCATTTTTCTCTTTCCAGATGCCGTAGCAGTTCCCACTCCCGCAGGAGTTTTCTTTTCAGATGCCGCAGTAACGGCCGCTTCCGCAGAAGCCACTATCTCTTTTCAGATACTGTAGCAGTTCCCACTCCCACAGGAGTTTTCTTTTCAGATGCCGCAGCAGTGCCCGCTTCAGCAGAAGCCTCTAGTTCTGTCTTCTAAAGCCTCAGCAGTGCCGCTACTACAAGCGACGTCCAGCACCCTACCAATTTTAAGCTTTGCAAATTTTGGGAGTTATCAACGCTCCTCTCTGGCTGCTGTCCCGTACTAATTGCATCTTTGGGGGAGTGCTCTGGGTCCGGGCTTAGACCCGAGCTCGGACCCCTCTCCCCGGACAGCACGCCAAATATGCATAACCTTTACTCTGTTCATTATATGTAAGTGTGAACTCGTGAAGTGATGTTTTATTAACAAATTTCGGGAGGAGCACGCGTAGATAATTAACACAGCCAGTCCATCATCAGTAATTACACCATCTAGCCAATCAGCACAAGAGAGAACCTCTATAAATAATCAAAGCAGCCTTACCTTCATTATCTTTAGTCTTCAGTATCCCTCCACCACCCCGACTCCTCACCTTCAGCCCGTTCCTACCCCAGCACAGGGAGGAACACTCGGGGGGAGCGCTCTGGGTCCGGGCTTAGACCCGAGCTCGGACCCCTCTCCCCGGACAGCACGCCAAATATGCATAACCTTTACTCTGTTCATTATATGTAAATGTGAACTCGTGAATTGAACATGTCAGTCACTGGCCCAGATTCAAGAAAATTTGCCCCACTAGCTCACACGTCTGATTAGAAAGTGAAAAAATAAATGGCTGGATGGTGCATCATTGTGAATTGATTACTCTTTGCCAGATGATTTCTTCTCCATACCAACAGATCCACATTCAGAGAACAGAGGGCTGTGATCACATGACCTGCATGCAGTGCAACACTAACTTCTGTTATCGTTGCGGGGAGAAGTACAGGCATCTGCGCTTCTTTGGGGATCACACCTCCAATCTGAGCGTGTTTGGATGCAAGTACCGCTACCTGCCTGAGAAACCCCATCTGCGCCGGCTGGTCCGAGGCTCTGTTTGTAGTGAGTTTGCAGCAGAGAGCACAACTTGATTTATTTAAGTTCTTTTGGAGTACTAGGGGTTACTTTGGAAACATAACATTGGGTTATCTTGAGATTTCTTGTCCATTTGTTATCATAATGTGCTTTTAGGTGCTCTGCATACCAGCTTGTTTCCAATATACAAGTAACAGTCTTTAACTGTACATTTTTAGATACAACTAGCTAGCAGTTAAGACAGATTTAAGTCTCACAAAACTTTACTAACTGACCAGTTTATTTTGCCTTAAAAGAAAAACGTTTTATGATCATTCGGAGTCAAACATGGCCAAAAAAGTTGCATTATTTATGTATCATCTCTTTATTATCTTGATTAATTAATTTAGATTGCAAGCTCACCAATAAACATCAGTGTACAGACATACTGTTGTGTGTATATATATATATATATATATATATATATATATATATATATATATATATATACAATTGTGTATATAACTGTAAAGTTAAATATGTATATTTTTGTATTTGTATACAGCTGTACAACCCTTGCACTTATTTTTACGCAGATGAAATACAAGTTCACTTCTAGGTTATATCACAAAAATAAATGGTTCTGACACAACTAGAGCACCTAAAAGAGAAGTTTACACTGTTTCAGACCATGCTAGTTTAGTTAACTCCCTGATAATGCCAGTTAGTAATAGCACAGAGATATGACAGACTCTATGATCTGCTTTTAGTTTGCATATCTGTATACTTTACGTGAGCCGGTGTTTGTGTGGTGTCCTCAGGCTAGTGTAACGAACTGTAGTATAATACCCAACCATTCATACATCACAGACACAAGTGTTTGGTCTACAGGTCATAGGGTTCACTTTAACCAACTGACTTGCTGAGAAAGACAAATGCACTCCATCCATTTCTTTTTAGTCCAGCAGTAGATAAGAATTCTAAATGTGTCTGTCTTTGTGAGCCTGAATGCTTTTCTGTTGCTCGTTTCACAGTGAGTAAAGTGCTGGTGGCTCCAGTGGTCATTGTCCTCGTGGTAGTTGTTGGAGCTCTTGCTTTGGTCATAGGTAAGGATTGTGTTACACTTCCTGAATCTCACAAAGCCTGTCAGGAACATGTCTGAGTTGTATTTTATTCAAAAGAAAACAGTTGATGTAATTTGCTTTTTATAGCAATTTTGTAAAATAATTGTAACATTTTCATGACAATAATGCCCTTTTTTCAGTTCTATAGTGAAAATATAAATGTGGTTGTGACATGAAATACAATGGTTTTATTTACAAATTCAAAAATGTGGAAAGGCAATATGCATATTGAGCATTCAACTGTCTAGTCCAAGAAATTTATATTTTTATATTATAAAAAGTAATTATTGATATGCATCTTGGCAATATTTGTTTTATTGTCATTAATTTATGTATTATAATCTCTAATAAGAACATTAAAAAGTCTAATGAAATTACATTTAAAAAAAGTATTTGAAAAACAAACTCACAAAATGAGTTAGACACATTTAGGAATTAGGAATTTGAGGAAAAACCCTTCATAGTCCTGAAAGTAAAAAATAAAATCTTTATAATCATGAAAATACAATTGAAGAATGAATGAAAAAAGAAAAAGAAAATAATTTAAAACGTGTAAAAATAATAATAAAACTTTTTTTTGTTGTGGATTTTTAGGCTGGTTTTCTGAACAAACTACCTTTGTCTTTAATAAAAACAAAAGTCTTATTACTGCTGCAACACACTCTTCATACTGCAGTTTATGGTTCTGTTGTAAACGGCAGAAGAGATTTGTTCTCCACGTACCCACTGTATATATATATATATATATATATATATATATTTGAATTTGGTTAATTGTTCTGTAAAGCACATTATTGGATAGATGAGTTTCTTGTTTTCAACCTTGTTTCGTGTGACCGAGCTGTCCTGTGTTGTGACTGATCTCTCTGCAGGCTTGTTTGCTTTGCCTATCTACTACATCTGTAAGAGGAGGAGGAAGCGCTCACAGGGGTCGGGCCGCTGGCTGTGCTGATTCAGCTTGGGTCATCCTGCTCAGGACCTGGACACACAAGCACCCTAAAAATAGCCCTGGGTGCCAAGTGACCGAACACATACAACAATCACGACGAGCAGTTTTCCTGTTCGCTGCATCTCGTGAATATCCTCAATTGCACAGTGACCCTTTCCTCCACATGGTGTTTTTGGCATCGTGATCAAAGTCTAATTGAGGAGATTCTGTTTTTGGAATGTTTTATTTATAACCCCTCAAACTGATTTTTAATTCAGTTCATTTTTAGGAATGGAACTATAGACTGGTAATAATTTCCTGCATGATGTGTTATGCAGTGGAGCCACACAGCGTGAATGATTTTGTCCTTCAGTCTATTTATGACGTGCATCAGATGTTATAATCTGTAAGCGTTTAGTGCTTGATGATGGAGACTTAGAGTTGATGAATTAATGTCTGTCCCTCTTGATCCCCTCTCTATTCCTCCCTGGCCTTCATGCTGTGCCAACATCCGCAGGAATTTGCATGATCAACAAAACACGTTTCTGTCTACTGCACTGTGGAAAACAAAGGGCCCAGAATTACAGGGGACCCACAGCTCCACACCAAGACATGTAGGTCATCTAGGTCATGCAAATCAGTACTGTGTCATGCAAAAGTGTTCAAGTTCTGTGTTTGCACAAATCTAAAGCTGTAAACCAAACTCAAAATACACTGTGGGGTCAACAAGACCACTCCGAGACTACTTTTGAAAATGCAATTTTGAATCTCTCTAATTTAATATTTAAATTAGTTCACTGCCATTAAGTTAATAATATAACTTGTGAAAATCTGAAATGTTTTTATTAATACAAATTATATTACTCAGCATAACAATTAGTGCAATAAAATGAAATGAAATTCTCCAATTTAATATTTAAATGTAAATTAGTTCCCTGATAATATAATTTGTAATGTTTTTTGTTAATATAAGTAATAACATGTATGTATATATATGTTCTTTTTTTATTACAAATTGTATTATTAGCATAACATATACAGTATATACATACATCATTTTAAAAACGAAAAATCTAAAATGTTTTTATTATTACAAACTATATTATCAATGTAACAATTAACAGTGAAAACAATTGAAATGAACTGAAAACTTGAATTTAGCCATATTATAATAGTCTATTTTAGCAGTCCTGGATTGTTTTCAAGTCAACATGAAATCCAAATTCACCCTATTTACTTTATTTATATTCAATATCTTATTGTGAGCGATTCATCTGTGCATGTGATATCTGGGGGAAAACTGTTTGAATGAAACCTGATCATGTTATCCAGCATGATTTGAGAAAGATCCAAAGAACATCTCTCCGGCTGTAGGAGTTCACATGATTAATATCAGAACTATGTGACCTAGAAATGAAGAATTGTTGAGAATATTCATAATGTTGATTTTGAATCCCAGATTTGCAGTGTGGTTGACTTTCATAACCCACACTGAAGCATAGTGCATGCCTTACACCTTGAACAAACTGCTGGATGCATAACCATTTTCTAATCGAGTGTATATTATTCTTAGATATGTTCATTCAAATTGAAAGTCCATAATATGGAAACTTTGATTGAGCTTTGCAAACTGAGATGTAGCCACTGAGCGGTACACTGCTCAAGACTATCAGCCCAAATAGGCGTCCCTTTGCTGTATATTGCACAGTGTTATAGATTCATATCCACTGTAATCCATTGCCACATGTTGGGTTTATTTCAATCTCATGCTGTTACAAAAACCGAATACTGTAGCATGTCAACAAGTGTATATAACCTTGACCATTAGACATAGTATATTAGGGTACGTGCAATGAAATTGAAACAAAAGGCAACCCCTAAAGCTTCAAGTCCAACGTCTGTCCCATGTTTTGATTTGAGCTTGTCATTTAATACTCAAACAAAGGCTGGTCCGGAGGAAAGCCAGAAAGAAAGCACAGGAAAAAGCGTTGCAGGAAAGGTTGTAACCATAGAAACGCGGTCTGGCAGGAGTATCAGGAATATGAGTATTAAGGCTTAGAGATACTCATTTGGGAAATGCTCTATACAAAATCATCAATGCAATGCTACCTAATTCAACTCTCTGATTATAAGTGGTTGCCAGGTTTCATTTCAAAGCTGTTATCCATGGGATTTTGGAGACAATCAATTATGAAGATGCACTCAGTCCGGTAGTGAATGCCACTGTTATTCTCAGGAAGAATTTAGTCACATCTGCTACACTACTTTATCACTCCAGTGCAGATAACTGAATGATCTGTACGTATATTGAGGAAGACGCAACAGAAATCGGTCAGAATGTTAGCTTGGGCTGTTTTCGACATGCTAACATTATAAACCGAAAGCTTTGACTGCCAATGTGGTGGCATTGTTTTTATTTATTTATTTTTTTCTCCAGAGACAGTGCCTTTTACCAATGGGATTGAACTTTACTCAAAGGAACTCTATGAATGAGTTTATTTTGTATATTTTGAGAGCACATCTGCTGTGATTGTTTTTCAAAGACCATAATATTTTATTCCCTAAATATACTGTAGTATGTGTCTGAATCTATTCCACAACACCTGTGTTACATTTGTGTTTTCTTCTTTTTTTTTAATGCACATTGTGTTTTTTTTTTATTGTTACATTTGCTGCTGCACTTTATTTTCAGATTTAAAGAGTCAATTCAGGCCTGCAGACAGCAAATATATGTCTTTGTCATATTTAATTAAGAATTAAAAGGAGCTGCCAACATTTGATCTCACTTGGCTTTTAATTAGTGGTGTTTGCTAAGAACAGTATCACTATTATAATTGCTCATACTCGGGGTTAGTGATCTATAATATAGCAATATTATATTGCTATAATATAGCAAAAGACTATATTATTTTGCCACATATTCATTCCATGCTCACAATATGTGCTACAGATTCACTACTGTTTAGGGTCAGTAGTTTAGCTTAAACTTTTTTTTTTTTTTTTAAAGAAATTAATAGTTCAATGAGCAAACTCAAATGAAAATGGGTTGTCAAATAAATATCATGTTGTGGTAATGATGTTTTTGGGAACTATTGTTTCTTGCGACTTCTGGATTCATATTTGAACACAATGCTTTTTATTTGCCAAAATTAGAAGTTTTTTAAATGACTGTTGTAAAGATTTTCATGTACTAAATGTATTTTGTTTTGATCAGACACGATTTAGTTTGATAAGCTTTATTGTTTATTTAGCCTATGTTCGTTACAAGATGATATTTTAAGCTCCTTATGTAGCTGAATCTGCACTGGTTGAATGGGCCGCCTCCAGTTTCCTCTTTGCTTTGCTGCCTCCAGCTAGCGCTGTGACGCTGCACTGACCCTAGTTACCTGTGGTTGGCCTGGCCATGCGTCACTCAGAAAACAACAGGCCAATCAGAAGAGAGGCTCATGAATATTAATTAGACAGGCCAAAATCGACCTGTTTTCAGCAGAGCTCCTGAGAGAGGAGCTGTAAAAATATATTGAGATGGTTTTTGGTACTTATACCGCACATATATATTCTTTAGGACATCAAAACCTCAAATAAAACTCCAGAAAGGTGTACAATATGGGACCTTTAAAGCTCCCGTAATCACGTCAATAAATATTAGCTCCTGTTACACATTAGTAAACGCTTCTAGGCATGGCTTGCCACAAGCTGTAGCCTACTTAAAAAACGAGCACGTTCTATTCTGTTCTACTCTACCATTTTAATATTTCATGTTGAATTATTGTTTTACATTAAATATCTCTGTTGCATGATGCTGTTTTCCCGTGTCTCACCAGGAGATGCCGCTGTTAATTTAACCGACAGTGAACTCGCTGCTCGAATTTTCAGATGGCACTTAGAGGCTTTTGCATCTGAACTCTTCAAACAGTAACATAGTTAAGCTGTAGTATAGTAAATAAAATTATGACAATGACAAAAATTCTATATACATATATATATATATCAAAAGGCTCTGCTGTTGTTGTTTTTGTTATAGTAGTACAGTACAGTACAGTGAAGTTAAAACAAATAGCAGTTTATGGTATAGTGTAGTATTTTTATAGATTGTAAATAGGGATGCACGATATATCGGCCACCATATCGGTATCGGCCCATATCGGCTCATTTTTTCTGTTATCGGTATCGGCCAAAATTTTCATATCGGTGCATCCCTAATTGTAAATCATTTATTGCTAATTTATAATGATGTATTTTAGAATGTAATTTTTATAATTTGACTCGACAAAATGCAAGTAGATTTACAGTAAAGTAGTTGAGCTTGTGAATAGTAAATATAAAGTCAATGTATCTTTTGCAGTCATAGTAGGATTTAGTATAGGAGTACAGTATAATATAGTGCATTATTGTAAAAGAAGTACACAAACCTGAAAATAGTATATTTATAATATGTAGTTATAGTTTAATGTTATTAATACATTTATTTAAAAAGCGCTAAAGTCAATGCATATATGTACACATTTCTGCATTTATACTTTAATCTTTTGCTTGTTTTGCCAATCATACTTCACAGAGCTGTACTCTAGCGTACTGACTCCTGAAGCAATAGTAGACTGGGGTAAGAGCTTGCTGTGCAATGTAATGAAAGTGAATGTGACAAACCCAACCTCTGTAGCCATGTAGATCACTCCATTTCCACCTCTTGAGCTGATGGATGAGTTGTGTGTAGCTCTTTGACATAGGTGCTTTAAGATGGAAGTAGACAGCCATGTCAAAGACTTTAGCACGTTCAAAACTTGTAGACACTGCTAAACCCTAGAAATGTGACATTATTTGATTGACAGAGCCTTTGTTGTGCTTTAAATGCATGCCATGTTGAAGTTCCCTGAATGAGACAACATGGGTTTGATATGCATGTCTGTATAAATTTTGTTTTTGAATTATGTTGAATATCTCACTTCAGTTCTTTGCTGTTGAATGCAGCCTGATTGCATGTTCTTGTGAGATTTGAGTGGCATTTTGTCATTTGTAATCTATTTGGTGTATCAGCTCATGAATCAGATCATGTAATGTTCTCCTTATTTTCAATCTGCTGAACCACAGAAGACAGAGAAACTTTCCATGCAGGTAAGTCTCAAAAACATCTAATTTCATGTGAAGGATGTAGCTCAGCAGAGTTTTAAAAGCAATCCATTACACACTTTGCATGGTCACCATCTGGAATTTCCTGCCAGTCACTACATACTCTGTGGTGTCTCTGTGCAGCTTTCAGACAGACTTAAATCCAGTCAGATAATCACTAAGGAAAAATCCTTCAGATTACTCCGGCAAGGCCAGAAATTACGCAATAGTTCACTGAAACCATGCCCTTAAATTATACTGCTTTATTTCAAGCTCTAAATAGATTGTGCTTGCGTTATTGAAATGGAGTTATTTAGTGGGGGGGAAAAACAGGATTTCTTCCATTTGTCACAGAAAACACTTTACTAGTGTTTATTAGATGTTTTGTTTGTTTGTAGTGCTGTCAAACTTAGCCCGGTAACACAAGCATTGCTATTGTTAACTAAAATAAATAAATAAAAATATTTGTTTGCAAGTTGTTAGTATAGCACTAAACCTGAAATAAATCAATTAAAACTTAACCTAAAATTTTAACGATAACATAAAGATATGTATATATAAAAATAAAAGCTATAAATATTAATAAACACAGTAATAGTATATAAATAATACTAATATAACACTAACTTGTGCAATTGGGTTAATGTTTATTTAGCTGTTGTTTTATAGAATTTTTGCTGATTTGCATTTAGTTCAGTGTTTGGATACAAGATTGTGTGTGTGTGTGGGTGCGTATCATTGAGACTAATACCACAAAAATGTACA
Source organism: Sinocyclocheilus grahami (assembly GCF_001515645.1). Lineage (NCBI taxonomy): Eukaryota > Metazoa > Chordata > Actinopteri > Cypriniformes > Cyprinidae > Sinocyclocheilus > Sinocyclocheilus grahami. The sequence goes on from NW_015505500.1 coordinate 721,604, forward strand.
CTGTAAAAGTTATTTACACAAAATGCTGAACGTAATAATAGGCCAGATGCCTATTATTTATTTTTATTTCCATAGCAGGTAACTGAATGCATTAACACATAACACATATATCAAATATTAATCATTTGTTTTCTTGATTATCTCTAGTCTGGGTTTGAATGCCTTTGTCTTAAAGGGGTCATATGATGCTGCTAAAAAGAACATTATTTTGTGTATTTGGTGTAATGAAATGTGTTTATGCGGTTTAAGGTAAAAACAAAACACAAGCCCCTTGAAGCCCCTCCCTCAGAAATAGGCGATGGGCTCTGATTGGTTAGCTAGCCCAGTGTGTTGTGATTGGCTAAACCGCCTCTAGCGCGTGTCTAAACGTCCCGACCCTCACCTCAGCGGCATGTGCTCCGGTTGTATTGTAAACAACTGCACGCGTGTCCATGTTTAACGCTTCTCATAGCTATATGAAAATAAGTGTATAATTGTAACAGTTCATTGTTGGAGGTGAGCTGAATGAGAGCGAGAGAGATGCAGAGCGTGTGCAGAGCAGGCAACGCGAGGAACAGTATTAAAAGAACTGCTGCTTCAGAACATTGATTTTGAAACTTGTGAATCCATTAGAATCCTTAGAAGACAGAATCGTGATTCATATATGAATAGATTTTTACGTGCACCTCTAGTTTTCTCTTCCTCTTCTCTAAAGCAGTGCAGCATGGCCTCGCCCCCTTTGTTGCATGTTCCCGAGGGCGGGGTTTATCTGGGTTTGTGATGTCACACACCCGGGAAGTAACTTGTTGTAGTCCCTACCAGCCGTTTTTGTAGGCATTAAACTGCCAGGATTTTAAAAGACGATATCTCCGTTTGCATTAAACTTTCAGCTTCATAACTTTGCAGATATTGTTTATGCTCAAACAGCAACATTAGACACTAACTAATGTTAAAAAAGTTAAATCGCAATGAACCACCCCTTTAATTTCTATCAGTGGGTGATAAGAAATAGGTGTTTTGTTCATCTGATGATAATAAGAATGCCCTCCTCCTCCTCACATTGAAATCGTTCTCTGAGGACAGTGAAGTGATTCTTTGTGAATCTGTTGCGTTGTCGGGAAGGAAAATTAGGACACTGAGAGAGCTGGATGCATAGTCCAGTGAGCTTGAAGAAGCTGAACTGTCGAGTACACTGCCCTGAAGGGACACTTGGTTACTCAGATGACACACCGAACACCATGACACGACTCTGACTCGCTCACCCATACAGAAGAACATGAGAAAGATCAACTCTGATTGGCCCATTAATGACAAAAATAGACAACTAACCCAGAAAGTGAATGTTTAAAGATAAGGAGGAGTTTCTTTCTGATTATCACTTCTTTATTGCATTTTCCTGTCATTTTAGTGATGGGAAGTCATACTCATTTCAACGAGTTGGTTCATTTGAGCAGTTCATTTAAACAGATTTGATCAATTCATTAAAAAAGAATCAGCTCAAAAGAATGACTCCTTCCATATGTTTTTAAAGCTATTTGATGAAAGAAGACAGATTTAGATGACCAACCACTTCAAATTGTAATTGATTAACCAGCTCAACCAGGTTCCTAGCTCTAGATAGGTTAAAAATAATGGTCTACATTCAAGGTCAGTCGAAGCTGTACTGGCTAATAGCCAAACTGATCAGTTAAACCAGTATGAACCATCTAGAAACCATGCAGGAAACATGTCATTTAAAACTAGCCATTTTTCCCTCTGAAATGCACCATAGGATTATCTTTTCAAATGATCTTGGCTTAAATCTCAGATGTCTCAGCACTTCATCTTGGTGTTGTTGAATGAACCAATTTGATATCGCACAGCTCTCTTTTTCCAGTAATAAACCTTCAACAAAGATTTAGCTCAGTATCTGTAGACACAGATACTGTATCTACAGATAGAAAGGCAATGGAATGGAAAGGGTATTATTTTACATATTTAACACGAAAATGATCCTCTGTACTTCCTCTTATTTGAGATGCAGACGCTTAAATAGATTTAGGGAATCCGATTCATGGGATAATTGGGAGCTTGATGCAAGACATCAAGAAAGTTGCTAGGCAACCTGAACTATGATGCTGTGGAAGTGTGAGATAATTGCTTTTATAAAGTAACTTTTCTTCTGAGTTATGCCCAAAGATACAACCTTCAGATTTAATCTATATCAAAAAAATCAATTCTTGTTATAAGTAAATAAACAGTGTTGACATCTTACAAACTGAAACCTGGGATAATCTAGCGTCTCAGATAATGTCAGAATTTTGCATGTGCAAAATCAATGTATGTTGGGGGGGGGGGGTTCTATGAAAAAGTGATTTTGAGGACATTGATTATTTTCATATTTCAAATGTCAGCCACACAGGACATGTTCATGCTCTATGTTGGAAACTTTTATCATATTGACATTTAAATATCTAGACCAAAGCTGAAACAGTCAAGGTTTGTCCAAAGTAAGGCTGTCACCAAAATAAAACACTTAAAAACTAGTTTAAAACATGTTGAAATGCTGATTAATTCATGTTTTATAAAATTCACGAATAATAATATAAAAATAAATTCACAATTAATCACGTTTAGAAAATCTAAATTTGTAATTGTTGGGCCATATAACATGTAAATTGTGTTGTTCTTTTATAAAACATTGATGATGCATGTTTTATAGGGAATTGTGTTAAATAACTGTAAAATCTGCAGGCCTATATTTATATATGTGCACTATTTTATTGCTTCAAAATGAAATACGAATGGGTTATGTGCAAATAGCAAATATACATAGTTGAAAGACTAAGATTAAGAAAACTAAATGCATAACATACTGTACATAGTCTGATTTGATCATGTTAATGTCCTCAAGCTACCAATGCACCATCTTGCTTTAGTTGTAAACAGATAGATCTGACCTTCTGTACAAGCTGTTGTGTGTGGTGTAAATGATGAATCTGAGATCTCATTGCTTTCCTTTGCTTAGACCGTCCAGCTCTGCTCTTCTACCTGCTGATTGCATTAGCCACTAAAAGTGTATCACGCGTGTCATGCCATAGTACACTAATCAGTTTCTCGTGTAATGACTGACCAGGTCTCTGAGATGTGTTTCCCTGTGGACAAAAGCAACCTTAACATTTACTCACATTACTGGAACCATATCAAATGCGTTAGTGCCTCATCATATGAGCTTTCATTTTCTAGCTATTGTAGGATTTAGTTTTTCTTTCACTTTAATCAAGAGTGTTTTTGACCTCCAGCATAATGTTTCCGAAGCACATTGAGTTTCTGAGTAAATTCATTATAAAAGTAACAGGGTGTTTTGACATTTGAGTCCAATTCTAAAGGGGTCTGAGTTGTTTTGTGCATTCACGTTACGCACAGTATATGCTGTCATTTCAATATAATTTCACTCTTGGATGAATACTCTAAAATATTGATTTATGTAAGTCATGTCAGACATGTATTGCAATGAAATGAAACTAAAACATGATGTACTGAGTGGGTGATTCTGCAGTTGAAACTGGGATTTTGGGGAACTGGGTTGAGGTTTCAGTGATAGGTGTGGTAATTAAACCATATTTCTACTTTCATGTCCTCTACTCTTTACGTAAGTTCGTGTTAAAGCCTCAAAATACTGTTGTTTTGGTCTCTAGTCTCTGCATGTCTATTATGAGGTGCTTTAGACTGAAATCAGCCTTATATTGCCTCGAAACATGCTGCCATATTGCTTGTAAAAATGCCATCGTGTTTGTAAATCAGTTGACCAATTTTTTTTTACTTTAATGTGATCTTAAAGAAAACATGTAAAGCTCTTATACGTCATGAATCTCTGGCTCTAGAGCAAATTTGAAGGTGTTTTCAGTTTTTTTTGGTACAACCTTTCATTATAACTGCAAATACACATTCATTCTGAGGTGAGGCAGGATAATTACACAGTTAAGGTGATGGTTAAATGTGTTTAAAGGGCTTTTCAGACTGACTGAAGGGTCGTTTCTGTACAGTGCAAACAGCATGGTTTAGTTTTCCTAAAAATAGCTATGTTATCAACTATTTTCAATGTTGAGAATAAAAATAAATGTTTCTTGAGCACCATCAGCATATTAGAATGATTTATGAATATATAAATAAATGTAGAATACATTTTTGAGCTAAACTATTCGTTTTTTGTATATAAATTATTTTATTATGAGTTTTTTGGGACTCAGAAACTTTTGGACTAAATGGTTCTAAGGTTTTATCATTCTATTAGCAACAGTGGATTGACTTAACACAAGTTATATCTGTGAAATCAAATCTGCGCAAGAATGTGTGCTCAAAGATTTGTCCATTTGATTGAGACATGTTAACAATAACTTTCATTGTTCTGCTATTTTTGTACATTTATTTCCAGGTTTATTGGACAAAGAGCCTCTAAAGGAAGTGGACGAGGATATGGTGTCAGAGGTAGATCTCAACAACACTGTCACAGAAGAGGAGCGAGAGGAAATGGAGAATGAACTGATTAAGGTATTTTCTCCAGTGTTTTAGTGCTAGACCAGGAAAATGGGCAGGTTGGTTCTTTAGAAACTATGTTAGTCTCTGAACCCCAAGGCTTCAAAGCTCAAGCAGAAATAGTGCATGTTATGTAAATCCTGCAGATCTGTCTGCATTTTCCTTCTTTGCATGTTGTGACTCACTTTTAAAAAGTGAAAATGTGCCACTGTTCACTTTAGAAGCTACAGTATTTCTATCTGTTATGAGAGTTAAAAATGACATGCATTAGTGTAAAAATATAGTAAGGTGATTTCAGTCATATTAAAGCAATTAGTATTAAAATACGATCCAGTCTACTGTACTGTATTTCCTGAAATATACTGAGCTGTTGCCACACAAATGGTCTGCATTATCTCATCCAGAACATACACGCATGATTGAAAATCATGTGACCAAAGCTTTCCCATTTTTTCTTGGGCTACTTTATCCCCCGTGGATCTCCATGTAAGGCCGATGTTAACTGTAAGACAGTTTGGATATGAGACCGAAAGAAAAGAGTGGAGACTTCATATCAGAACTGAATTACCTGTTGTTAAAGGAACACGCCACTATTTTTGAAAATAGGCTCATTTTCCAACTCCCCTAGAGTTAAACAGTTGAGTTTTACCGTTTTCGAATCCATTCAGCCGATCTCCGGGTCTGGCGGTAGCACTTTTAGCTGCAGCTTAGCATAGATCATTGAATCTGATTAGACCGTTAGCATCTCGCTCAAAATTGACCAAAGAGTTTCGATATTTTTCCTATTTAAAACGTAACTCTTCTTTAGTTACATTGTGTATTAAGACCGACGGAAAATTAAAAGTTGCGATTTTCTAGGCCGATATGGCTAGGAACTATACTCTCATTCCGGTGTAATAATCAAGGAACTTTGCTGCCGTACCAGGGTGCAGCAGGCGCAATGATATTACGCAACGCATGAAAGTAGGCTTATTGGAAGTTACCTAGCTGGGGACTATTTTCAGGCACTTAGTAATATCATTGCGTCAGTCTTAGCACACGATGTAACTACAGAAGAGTCTAGTTTTAAATAGGAAAAATATTGAAACTCTTTGGTCATTTTTGAGCGAGATGCTAACGCTCTAATCAGATTCAATGATCTATGTTAAGCTGCAGCTAAAAGTGCTACTGCCAGACCCAGAGATCAGCTGAATGGATTCGAAAACGGTAAAACTCAACTGTTTAACTCTAGGGGAGTTGGAAAATTAGCCTATTTTCAAAAATAGTGGCGTGTTCCTTTAAGCTTCAGCCCCCAACCTTGACTTATTTTCCCTGTCAGTTAGAAGAAGAAATCACTACTTTGAAACAAGTCCTGGCCTCCAAAGAAAACCGTCACTTGGAGCTGAAACAGAAACTAGGGATCACACCCCTGAATGAACTGCGACAGAACTTCTCCAAGAGCTGGTACGACATGCAGACCAGCACAGCGTAAGTAGCCTTTGCTAAACCTCGTGATTTATGTCATATTTCAGTCTGGCTTAAGATATCAGATGCATCATGCACATTTTTGAAAAAGACAACAGTGGTGGTCCTTGTTCACTTGGATAAAAGGCATGACCAAAATGGGACAAAATCACTTTTTAACAACCTAGTAGTTCTATACGTGTGTTAGATGAGTTAGTTTAGTGGTACAGTTTTTGCTTAACAAGTAGTTTAGTTCAGATGCAGCCAAATTATTTTTTATATATTTCTGAATGTATATATTTGTGTAGTTGAGTTATTAATGTTAAAAACCAAAATATTTTTGTTAATTAAAATGAAACTGAAATAAAATAAAAATATTAGATAGAAAACTTAAAGCAAAAATTAGAAATGTTGCAACTAAAAGTACTAACTAATAAAAACTACAACTGAACTCAAATTGAAAAAATGAAACCTAAATAGTTTAATTAAAAAATACAAAGCACATAACAAATGTACTAATAATTAAAATGAAAACTGAAAATATAAAACAAAATCTAATTCTAAATGTTAATAAAAAAAGTATAATATTATATAAATACTGTGATACTAAAATAACACTGAGTTGACGTGTCCTTGTCTGTAGCACAAAGAGTATGAGCAATTGTGATTTAACAATATATATCTCATGCAATATTATTGTTTTCTTATTAAAATCTAGTTCTTTGCATCAAAAAGAACAATATTTACATTGACCGGTTGTTTATTAGCCAGCTTCCTTCTTGAGAATGAATTGCAATCTGATTGAACATGTTGACACAGTGGTGTTTCCTTCTGTCAATGTGTATTTAGGTTATTGCCATCCCAGTGTGATCCATATCTGCCTCAGTTCACATTCACCCAGACAAACAATGACTTTCTGAGACACACAACCCATTTGCACGATAATAACGTCATTGCAACAAGGGTTGCTGCACATCTCTCTTTCTATTTTATACGCACACACTCAAGACAATTGAGCTATTATTGTCAATGAAAGGCAAGTAAAGACTTACTTTATGTCATGTCTCTTTATGACTCATGAAGTTTCATAATAATGTTGTTGTGCATGTTTACTATCACTACCCTCAGGAATAACACAGACGCATACACAGATTACAAGCTTGATGAACAGAAAGCATTTATAAGCAATTATTATGTGAATTTATTCTAACAAAAGAAAATGTATTCATCTAGCAGATGCTTTTACCGAAAGCAACTTACAAATTACAATAATACAAGAAGGAACAATTAATCAAAAGAAGAAAATGCAGTAATTCTGCTGTACCAAATTAGCAAATGCAGAAGTATCATGTTAAATGTTACTTTTTTGTTGGATAAATAACAGAAAACAGGTTTGGAATGACTTTATCGGTGAGTAAATATAGACGTCATCCTCATTTTTGGGTGAATTGTTCCTTTAAGTCTACGATTTATGCCTTTATTGTTTTAATAAAGAGTATTTGGTATTTTCAAACCCCAGAGTGATATGTTTTTTTTATTACGCCAATGTAAAATGGTTCTTAGTTGGTTGTCATTCTTGTTACAGTACCTGTGGTGAACTGATTTCACAAGAGTTCTTTTTTGAAAATTAAATCTGTAATAAGTCTGTCTGACTTTGTTTATATCCCATGTTCACCTAGTTATTCAGTTACTACAGTGACATGGTAACTAGCGTCTCAGATGAATAGTCCTTCTCATGTCGCAGTTGCCATGGTGAGGAGGTTGTGGGCTGAGAGGGACAAAGCGATTAGATGGCGTCTGCTGACCGATATGGATGATTCCTGCATTAGCCCGAGTGTCTCTGCACATACTCCCATCAAAGGACTAGATTTCCATCTCTTAGACTGGTCTCGGGTCAGTCTAGATGTGCTGTTATACAAAGCATGTAATTTCGCAATGTGATTCACCTCACGCTGTGAAATGTGACTTTTAGCATGATACAACTTAAAGAACCTGTTCACCTAAAAATGAACACCCTGTCATGATTTACTCACCTTTATGTCAGTTCAAACCTTTAAGACTTTCTATCATAAAAGATGTTTCACACTATGTTCATGCTGCATTTTCCATACAATAAAGAGGGATGAATCTCAAGACTACAGTATATTCCAGGTTTTCTAAAGTCATACTATTGCTTTGTGTGAGGAACACACCAATGTTGTTTGCAGATTTTCGACTGATCAGAATGTGCCAGGTTTGGATACTGTGTGTGTAAAATGTTATTAGATATGGGAGTTTTGTTCTGAGGAATGTAGAGCTCTTGGGTTCAAAAAGTGACTTCAGTTGACTTGCTGTCATCCAACAGACCTAATAACATTTAGGAAAAAAACAACGAGTAGGAAATCATTTTTAGACAATACAAACCTATATTTAAGCATATACATTTATCTGAATGTCTGATTGTTATTTCTGTAGAGTATCAATAGCATTGTGGCTGTAGTGTTCCCTTTGTGGACTGTCTTATTGTATTCTCTGGATTAAAGCAGCATTTCTTCCTGTTTTGTACGAGATCACAGAAAAAACTGAAGTGAAGTTCTTCCTGTCTGCAATTCCGAAAAGGCACCTTTTTGTTCTTTGCCTGTACATGTTCTAAGTTTGTTCTCGTTCTTCGGTCTCCTTTGGGAACTGACATGTCTAATATTTAAATGTCATGTTTAATGTATTCTAAGATGCACTAAAGAGTTACACCAAGGTTCCCAAACTTTTTTATGTCGAAATATTTTCTTGAAGAACCCTTTGAGATTTTAATATTTGAAGTTAATATACTTTTTTTTTTTTTTACACACATTTGACACATTTTCATTTTCATAGTTCTCTGTGGCCACATGCAATTAAAATTTAAAAAATTAATCTTTTTTTAGTACATTGTTTATTATCAAATGTTTTTATTATCAAATTGTTTATATATAGTGCTGCCTGTATATATGGCTTTTTGGTGGTGGTGTTATATTGTTTTACCTCTTATAAAAATGTTAATGTATAAAAAATGATATAATGAATTACATAAATATATTACTTTTAAATTACAGTTGTCCTGTAAAATAAAAAATGACACTTATAATTTATATATCATATATTTTTTGCAAATTCTATTTTACACTGCAAGTAACAGTACTCATATTTATGTATTACATGTATTAAATTCTTCACTTTCATATTTTCATATCCTAAAGCTTTTATTTTGGCAGAATACTGGTGAAACACTAAACCTTTATGCACAGAAATTATGCAAATGTGGACATTTGATAATCACACTAAGCTATATTGCCTTTTCAGTTTTATTTAGATTGTGCAGCCACATATATTTATTTTAATTATACATTTGGTTTAATTATTAGCTTTCAATCAACTCGAACCCCCTGCAGTACCCTTGTGAACCCCCAGGGGTTTGTAAGTCCAGGGCCATTTCTGCTATGGAATATGTTTTAAACTGTGTAAATTAAAAAAAATTTAAAAAGTATGTTTGTGTGCAAATTTTATATTTATGAGAAATATTTTATCTATGATAGGAATATCTGAGTAAGAGTATCTGGTTTTGTACTGTTCTGCCAGATACAAAAAGACGTCTGAGACCCTGAGCACGGCAGGACAGCGGACCTCAGTGGCCTTCAGTAACCTGGGCAATGCCATCAACAGGAAGTTCGGCGATATGAGGTACAATGTCACTTCCTCCTCTGCCTCTTTCTGCAGGAATCTCCCACAAATGCATAGTACACACGCTGTGATTGTTGCACAGTGAAATGGCAGTGGTCTTGAGGCATTTACTTTGGCCAGTCTGTTTGAGTGGCATGTTTGTGTTACGTAAGCCTCATTTAAGCAGCTTTCAGTGGGCCAGATTGGGGCATGTCCAGCTGGCATAAAAACAAGAGCTTGTGATGGCATGAAGAATTAACCAGCTCCTCTTCACTGGCTCCTGCATGGTTGAGACACTCTTTGACAATAGATGCATTCAGTTTTAGAAGAATAGTAAGAGAGAAGTGTCCACATCTACAGCAGGGTGATAAGGGTTGACTGTTGACAGTTTGTTATAATTAATAATGGTTATACTTATTATACAGATGGAAGTCCTAAACACTGCAACAACAACAAAATTCAGATTTTCCTCATTTTTTCCCCAGTAGAAATATATAACTAAATATATTTATAAGAGCAAATACATTATTTTGATTGTTGTTAAAATAGGTAGTGTAGTGTATTTTAGTATTTTTCCACTATATTTTTTCTAATAACTAATTGTTTACAAATGTATAATAATAATATATTATTATACATCATATATATATATATATATATATATAATTTTTTTACTGGGAAAAAGGTCAAAAATATAGATTGATAAGTGACAAAATATATAATTTACATGATGTAATAGAATTTGCAGGAGTGTTATAGGGTACACATTATGTTGTGCGTTTGTGTGTTTGTAAGACAATATGTTATTCATCAATTAATTATAAAGAATGATCAAAATCATTGCATGATGCCCAGTTCTAATTTGCCACTCGCTCCCGCATTTGCTTTAGCAATATAGTGTTGATTTTACTGTAATTGGACATTTCTGTAGATCCAAAACCTCATTACCTTGTTTTACTTCAGCATGTTTGGCCTTCAGATACTGTATCCTAGGAGGTATGTGTGTTTGGTTGCCAATGTGTGACACCATCTCTCTGCATGTGCTTGGGGGTTTTCTACCTCATGTTTGCAGTGAACTTCCAAAAATCAATGTTTAGCCTTGCATGCTTATTGGCTTATAGCTATAGCAGCATATTGCATGATTACAGTCCATACTATATATGGCGTTAATATGGAAAATAATGCTTTTTGCTTTTCAGGAGTTCATCAATACTTCAAAAATAGTCAAAATTCACATTTTTGTTGAAATGTTGATAAATATTCTTATAACTTCTGCACAGTGCTGTGTTCAGCCTGTTGCTTCAGGCCTAAATTGGCAATTATTGGAAATGGTTAAAGTTCATTAGCAACTTTAACTGCCAGTATACAGTGGCCCTAAAAAGTAACACCTTAAAGACACTTACTCTAAGTAAGTCACACTTCAAAATTTGTGAATGCTATTGCATTAGATGCACACTTTTAAAGCTAATTTTACAAGGTTTCATGTGACAGAACAATTGTTTAAAATGAAGACAGTAAGTGTTTGTAGTGTTAACTTGAGTGAAACTAAATTCAGACATCTACTAAAAAAATATACTTGGATAAAAGTTAGGTTTAAAAATGTTCAAGAACCATTTGGTTTAATATTTTTAATATTTCCATTTAAGTGTCAAAAACTGTTTTTGTGACTACTGTATTACAATTCTAAAATAATTTATTACATTTTTTTTTTTTAAATCATTAAAAATCTGTTGCATGGTTTGAAATAAGTCTGATTTATTGTTATGGTTTTATGCGAAAGTTATACCGATAGTGTTGTTCTTAACTTGATAACTGCATGAATTTTATATGTCCTCAAATATGTTTTGAGGCTCATATGACTGGAATTTTGTTGTGTGGCCTATAATCTGTCAGCAAAAAAATGGTGTATAATGTTCTTTCCCTGTCTCTGATGCACACCAAAGGTCATATTCTCTTGGGTAAGATAATGTGTTTATAGATCTTCGAGATTAGCAGTAGCTTTTAGCATCTGCCTGATACATGAGAACAGTGACGGTGCTGAAACTAAATCTGACTCAGACACAGTGTTTCCATAAATAATCAATATGGGTGTGAAAGGGTGTTCAAGTATTTGAGCAGCTAATATGAATATTTCAATGCAGTTTCAATGAGTGTCTGTCTTACATTGATTACATTGAAAAAAATTTGTGCGGAGCCATAAATTTATTAGATAATATGAGATCTGAAATGGTTCGATATCTCAGACTGTGCTGTAGCATTATAAGTAGGTCTTATTTTTGTTTTTGGTTGTTTAGCTTACATTGATTACATTGAAAAAAATTTGTGCGGAGCCATAAATTCATTAGATAATATGAGATCTGAAATGGTTCGATATCTCAGACTGTGCTGTAGCATTATAAGTAGGTCTTATTTTTGTTTTTGGTTGTTTAGTTTTTTTTATCAGCAATGCATTTTCAAATCCATGTTGAGTTCGCAAATCCAAAGTAACAATCATTTCTCTGTCTCCCACATTGACTACATGCATCTGTTTAATAGATAACTGTTTTCAGCATGTGTTGCTTTTCATTGAACTATTTATGTGTTGACAAATAATGCATGTAATACTCTTGTTTTGATATATAGTTTATGAGAGAAATAGCTGATCCCACCTACTTTGAATAGCCGTGTGTTTTTTTTTTATCAGGTATGCAGTTTAGTTCTCACTATGCATAGAAAACAGGAAGTGCAAAATGACCACAGTTCTGTACTGTGTTGTCCATTGGAAAGTCACCAGCTTGTACAGTACCATTCTAAATTTGAGGTCAGGTCTTATGTTTAGAAAGAAGTTAGTAGTTTTATTTGACAAAGAAGCATTGCATCAAAAGTGACAGTAAGGACATTAGTTACAATAGATTTCTATGAATGTAAATGCTGCTCTTTTGAAAAAAATAATAATAATGCTGTTTCCACAAAAAATATTAAGCAGCACATCTGTCAACATGGATAATTATGAAATGTTTTTGAGCACCAAATCAGCATATTAGAAATAGAATGATTTCTGAAGGATCATGTGAAGACTGGAGTAATGGCTACTGAAAATGCAGCTTTGCATCACAGGAATAAATTACATTTTAAAATGTATTCAAATAGAAAACAGCTATTTTGATTTGTAATAATATTATACAATTTTAATAGTTTTGCTATTTTGATCAAATGCAGCCTTGGTGAGCATAAGCGATTTCTTTCAAAACATTTAGAATCTTACCAATCCAAATGTTTTGGTTGTTTGGTGTAGTAGTGAAACATACTGCTGCATGCTACACTTACATATAATTATTAGCAATGTTTATATGTGTCCTATTTGCAATGTATTTGTTTGTCCATGATAATGATCGAACCTCTCTCTTGCTTGGCCATGCTTTCATGGGACAGCTATTCTATACGGCATTCAATGAGCATGCCTACAATGAGGTAAATGACTACTGTATTACAATTCTAAAATAATTTATTACATTTTTTTTTTTTAAATCATTAAAAATCTGTTGCATGGTTTGAAATAAGTCTGATTTATTGTTATGGTTTTATGCGAAAGTTATACCGATAGTGTTGTTCTTAACTTGATAACTGCATGAATTTTATATGTCCTCAAATATGTTTTGAGGCTCATATGACTGGAATTTTGTTGTGTGGCCTATAATCTGTCAGCAAAAAAATGGTGTATAATGTTCTTTCCCTGTCTCTGATGCACACCAAAGGTCATATTCTCTTGGGTAAGATAATGTGTTTATAGATCTTCGAGATTAGCAGTAGCTTTTAGCATCTGCCTGATACATGAGAACAGTGACGGTGCTGAAACTAAATCTGACTCAGACACAGTGTTTCCATAAATAATCAATATGGGTGTGAAAGGGTGTTCAAGTATTTGAGCAGCTAATATGAATATTTCAATGCAGTTTCAATGAGTGTCTGTCTTACATTGATTACATTGAAAAAAATTTGTGCGGAGCCATAAATTTATTAGATAATATGAGATCTGAAATGGTTCGATATCTCAGACTGTGCTGTAGCATTATAAGTAGGTCTTATTTTTGTTTTTGGTTGTTTAGTTTTTTTATCAGCAATGCATTTTCAAATCCATGTTGAGTTCGCAAATCCAAAGTAACAATCATTTCTCTGTCTCCCACATTGACTACATGCATCTGTTTAATAGATAACTGTTTTCAGCATGTGTTGCTTTTCATTGAACTATTTATGTGTTGACAAATAATGCATGTAATACTCTTGTTTTGATATATAGTTTATGAGAGAAATAGCTGATCCCACCTACTTTGAATAGCCGTGTGTTTTTTTTTTATCAGGTATGCAGTTTAGTTCTCACTATGCATAGAAAACAGGAAGTGCAAAATGACCACAGTTCTGTACTGTGTTGTCCATTGGAAAGTCACCAGCTTGTACAGTACCATTCTAAATTTGAGGTCAGGTCTTATGTTTAGAAAGAAGTTAGTAGTTTTATTTGACAAAGAAGCATTGCATCAAAAGTGACAGTAAGGACATTAGTTACAATAGATTTCTATGAATGTAAATGCTGCTCTTTTGAAAAAAATAATAATAATGCTGTTTCCACAAAAAATATTAAGCAGCACATCTGTCAACATGGATAATTATGAAATGTTTTTGAGCACCAAATCAGCATATTAGAAATAGAATGATTTCTGAAGGATCATGTGAAGACTGGAGTAATGGCTACTGAAAATGCAGCTTTGCATCACAGGAATAAATTACATTTTAAAATGTATTCAAATAGAAAACAGCTATTTTGATTTGTAATAATATTATACAATTTTAATAGTTTTGCTATTTTGATCAAATGCAGCCTTGGTGAGCATAAGCGATTTCTTTCAAAACATTTAGAATCTTACCAATCCAAATGTTTTGGTTGTTTGGTGTAGTAGTGAAACATACTGCTGCATGCTACACTTACATATAATTATTAGCAATGTTTATATGTGTCCTATTTGCAATGTATTTGTTTGTCCATGATAATGATCGAACCTCTCTCTTGCTTGGCCATGCTTTCATGGGACAGCTATTCTATACGGCATTCAATGAGCATGCCTACAATGAGGTAAATGTGTGTGACAGTTTGCTTTGCATGTATGTTCTATTATTGCATTTAAAAAAAAACATTTTAAAACGTCAAAGGCGAACTACAACAATGCATGTGGCATTATATAGCACATATGCATATATAAAATAGTACACTACAGGTTGAGTGTTGGCGTGTCAGATGTATAAACATTTAAAAAACTGTTAATAATGGTTATCCTTGCATGTAACATCTTGCATGCACCTTCATTACACTAAAACAACCTGGAGAGGATATTAGGACTGCAGGTGAACGAACCAGTTGAGGTTTACTGTCTAGATTAGGTAAATAAAACTAAACTACTTTTATTTTACAGGAACTCGCCTAGTTTCAAGTCCTTTGAGGAGAAAGTCGAAAGCACGGTTTCTAACATTAAGGTAAGCCTGACATACAATGTCCTTATTTGTGGTCAAACAAGCAAACTGTAGGGTGTTCAGTGCTGTTAATAATTGATCAGCTTATCATTAGGAATTTTCAACTTCACTATCCTGAATGTCAACATACTATTCAATGTCATGAGAGTTTTGTGTTGTGAGCAGTCAAAGGTTGGAGGAACAGGAGGTGCGGGCAATTTTGAAGAGGTCCTGTCTTCAGCGGCCCAAGCCAGCGCCCAGGGCACCCCTACTAATAATGTGATGGAGAACAGTGAGCGCTAAGGGTTTCAATGGTCTACCAGTGGAACTCTGATGACCCCTAGTGGTTTGGAGACCACAGTGAAAATTGCACCGGGGGCCCAAAACACGGTAATACATGCCTTTCAGATGCGTGTTGGAGGATTATCTGTGCATGGGAGGAAAACAACCAAGTGGAGCCTGTTTATTCTTTAAGTTCTTTTCAAAATATGTATATTTTTCGAGGATATTGTCTTTGGTGTAGTCCTGCGTTACTTTATTATTTATACTATTACTAACTCAACATTGTTTAACTGTAACGAAGCATGATACATTTCCAGGACCAAAAATATTGGCTGCGTATGCAATCCTAAAAGAAGTACTTGAAAGAATGTTCAACAAAATAGATGTTAGACTTTGTTTTCCTGTTATAAATGTGTTAATGCTCCTATTCCTGCTAACTAGAGCACATGTTTGTTGATAACAGATGCAAACAGCAAATTACAGAATGAGGATTTAGAGCATTTTATTGCAGTTTATTAGCTTATCTGATTGCCTGATGTAAATTGTAATGTATTGGTAATGATAATTGTCACTGACCAAAAATGTATAGCATTATTATATCCTGTTTCGTTTCTTTACTTCATACATTTGTGTGAAATTTGTTGCAGCTTTACATATTTAACATTGACAATGAAGTCAGGTGTTGTTTTAAGATTTTATAGCCGAAATATTTCTTCAAATTCATACTCGGTGTTGAGCTGCTGTTCATTAATAGTTAGTCATTAAACTTTAAAAAGTCACAAAGTCCCGGCTCATCAGTCATGAAATTAAGGTGAACTGAACCGTAATCAGAAACCATAAAATGAACATTAATTTACTGTTCCTTTGTCAGTGAAAGGGTAAAGCGTGGCAAAGTCTTTGCAAAAAAATTTTGTAGCTTCTGCTTAATGCTTTCCACTTGGAAAACTAGCACTGCTGTAACTCATAATTTCACAGAACTGAATGTGTATACAGTACAAACATATTTTGAAAGTTGTTATAATTATTGCAGAATGAGTTGTTTACATTTCCATTCCGTTTTCATGCGTTCAACAAAGTAAAGTCAGTTTCAATTGATATAAAATAATATTTTTATTGAAACATCAGTTACTGGAAGGCAGTAAATGCTGATCAAAATACAAATAGAACGAAAAACAGCTTCTGAACATTTAAAAAACAGTCACATTTCAATGTGGTTTTAAAAAAAAAAGACTGAATTTTTATCAAAATTGCAACTATGGAAACTTATATCCTGTTTCGTTTCTTTACTTCATACATTTGTGTGAAATTTGTTGCAGCTTTACATATTTAACATTGACAATGAAGTCAGGTGTTGTTTTAAGATTTTATAGCCGAAATATTTCTTCAAATTCATACTCGGTGTTGAGCTGCTGTTCATTAATAGTTAGTCATTAAACTTTAAAAAGTCACAAAGTCCCGGCTCATCAGTCATGAAATTAAGGTGAACTGAACCGTAATCAGAAACCATAAAATGAACATTAATTTACTGTTCCTTTGTCATTAAAAGGGTAAAGCGTGGCAAAGTCTTTGCAAAAAAATTTTGTAGCTTCTGCTTAATGCTTTCCACTTGGAAAACTAGCACTGCTGTAACTCATAATTTCATAGAACTAATGTGTATACAGTACAAACGTATTTTGAAAGTTGTTATAATTATTGCAGAATGAGTTGTTTACATTTCCATTCCGTTTTCATGCGTTCAACAAAGTAAAGTCAGTTTCAATTGATATAAAATAATATTTTTATTGAAACATCAGTTACTGGAAGGCAGTAAATGCTGATCAAAATACAAATAGAACGAAAAACAGCTTCTGAACATTTAAAAAACAGTCACATTTCAATGTGGTTTTAAAAAAAAAAGACTGAATTTTTATCAAAATTGCAACTATGGAAACAAACTGTCCTGCAGAGCATTCAAACAAACAGCACTGCAAACCATGCTTCTGTGCAATTAAATAAGATTAGAATAAAACACAGCTAATCAGGACAAAATAAACACTCTTGTGTACAGATGTGTGGAGGTAGCTTCATAGCCTGACCGGAACTGAGATCATGGTGTCGCTAGGGTGTGAGGGGTCTTCTCTGTATCATTATCTTCTTTGGCAGCGATGTGTCGAGCTCTCTCCTCATTCAAACTCTTCACCAGACCCAACACCTCCGGATGATGGAACCTCCCTGTGATCAGAGGAGAAAATACATCTGTGACATAACAAGCAAAATATAAAGCTATTTAACCGAATCATAATTTGTAAGCTTTGAAAATTGCAATTTCAAATATATGCAAATAATTAAAGGAATAGTTCACCCCAAAATTAAATGATTAAACCGGCTGTTTGTAAGAAACAAAACCATCATTAAGGTGTTTTAACTTTAAACTAGTGCTGTCAAACAATTAATCGCATCCAAAATAAAAGTTTTCGTTTTCATAATATATGTGTGTGTTCTGTGTATATTTATTATTGTTTATATAAATACACACACATACAGTATATATTTTGAAAATATTTACATGTATTTATATAATTTATATTATTGATAAATATATTTAATATATAAAAATAACATGTTTTTCTGAGATATATACATGCGTGTATATTTTTATATACATAATAAATATACACAGTACACATATATTATGTAAACAAAAACTTTCATTTTGGATGCGATTAATCTTTTGATAGCACTACTTTAAACCATTACTTATGGCCAAAATCTATAGTAATGCTTCCTCCAGTGAAAAAGTCCATCCCCTGTGGTCCTGTGGTTACTTTAAAATCCACTGACAGGTTTTGTTTAGAACCGGATGAGCTTGATCAGTGCATATTTCTCTCCTAATTGAGACAAGATTAATTTTTCACTAAAGAATGCAATATATATATATATGTGTGTGTGTGTGTGTGTGTGTGTGTGTGCATATGTATAAATAAATAAATATATATATATATATTTATTTATTTATATATATTTATACACACACACACACACATATATATATATATATATATACACATACAGTTGACTGGAGTTGTGTGGATTATTGTGATGTTTTTATCAGCTGATTGGACTCTCATTCTGACGGCACCCATTCACTGCAGAGGAAATATAGTTGAACAATTGATATAAGGCAAAATTTCTCCAAATCTGTTCTGATTAAGAAATAAACTGATCTACATCATGGATGGCCTCAGGGTGAGTAAATTTTCAGAAAATGTATTTTTGGGTGAGCTGTTCCTTTAAGTAGGTGTAGAGTGTACTGAGACAGCCTTGATTAATACATTCGCATTTCTTTATGGGAGTGAACGGCTACTGTTGAAAATGTGAGCCAAAATCATCACAATTAAAAGAACCAAAGACTTAAACTACTTCAGTCTGTGTGCATTGAATTTATTTAATACACGGGTTTCACAATTTGAGTTGAATTACTGAAATAAATGAACTTTTCCACGACATTCTAATTTATTGAGATGCACCTGTACATGAACTTTAGAAATGTGAATGAATCTAATTAACCGAATAAGTGTGAATGAGTCCAAATGAACTGCACAAGTGAACAGATGAACAGCACAAATATGAATCAATCTCTGAACTGCACAATGCATAAATTAATTGACTCTTCTCTAAGCCCCGCCTTAAAATCGCTACTGACCAATCCTACCGTAGCAACTGTCTCTGACAAACTTTTACTCGCTTACAATGAGGATCTGTGTGTTTGGATACATACGCAGTTTTATCGAAACTGACCAGAAATACGTTTTTTTCCACCAAACGTTACGTAAATGTTGAGAGACTCCTTCTGTGGATTAAACTGTCACCCATCCCTCATTCCCAAATAAACATGAAGAGCATCAGTAAGGACATCTACGTTCGCTACAAGATAAACAGTCGACGTCTATGCAAAAACTCCTGTATTTTAAGACCCCTCATACAAACCTTTCTTTACTGACAGTGATGTCTTTTATGGTTAAGGCCATCATAGACATTCTGTACATATGATCAGACACACTCTCAGGATGTTTGATATTTCTGTACACCCATCCTGTTCGTGGTACACGCTGTAACACAAGCAAGCGTTAATTAAACATAGGTTGTCGCGCAAAACATTGGTATTAATACGATTTTTACTCACTTTTAGCTGTCCGACTAGTTTCATGAATTGTAACATGTTGTCCATTCCGTTACATCAACCAATAGGACGCCGACGTCAGCGACCCGGATGTAAACCACAGCGTCAAGTTGCCGGTTGTTGTAATGACATGCAGCCACCACTAGATGGTGAAAGAATACAATCGAGTCGATGGCGTCTCACAAGTCAAGCAAAATCTGTAAGTACAGTACTTCAGAAATAAATAAATTAATTTTCATAAAATAAATGAACACTTGTGCTTGCAAAAAGTACAAACGCGTGTGGTTTTTTTTTGGACATGTGCCATGGCATTTATATGTTTACCACATAAATACCATGAATGCTTAGTCTCTACCATTATATATTTTAAGGTACTACTATTGCCATTTGATACCATCTGTTATGGAACTTGACCATCATTTTTATTTTTAAATTTTATTTTTATTATTCTTTTTTTTTTACCATTTTTTGTCTTCTCACTACTCAAGTCAAGTGTCTATGGGAAACATCAATGTAATATAACTGACAAAAACACAGTATTTGCTTTCTTTTATCTTTGATTAAAATCATGTGCTTCTCAAATTTGAATCATTTAACCATCTTGTGACTGTTCATTCTCAAACTCATTCTTCCCTCAGTTGTTTTGGCCTTGACATACACTTTGTCTACAATGTTTCCTTAAAGTAAGTGAGTGGGATTGAGAAATGCCCACTTCACCATGTGCACATTCCTCAGAGAATACAAAACAAAACTGATTCAAGGTTAATACAGGAAATGTAAAACTTAAATTTTGTGCTTTGTACCATATACAATATGATATAGATTTAACCACAATCATTTTAAGTGTCATTTTACATTGATAAAATGCAAATGAGGGTCTTCAGACAGTGTTGTATGTGAGGCCGCTGACACATTATTTACAGGATATGAGTCTCTTCCTCATGCAAATCTTTTTTTGGGCGTGTGTTTGTAGTGACAGATATAACTTTTATTCTGTGATGGTCATCTTCCCCTACCTAAGTCACTGCTTTTTCTCATGACACTGTTTCCTGGAGGTATGGTCTATTTGTAGAGGGTGTAGACAATACATCCTGCTCGTGGGTGTTCTGGTTATCACTTCTTGAACATCCACCAGGAAGGATGTACTGTGGATATTTTGCACATTGTGGGATACCTGCTATCAGCTTTAATGATATAGGATTTTAAATGGTTTGATTAGCTCATGCAGTTGAAAACATAAGATGCGTTTAGCAAAAATGTGTCTGCTTAACATGTAAATGTTCAAAGATATGTATTTTGTCACACTAAATGACGTGAAATGTTATTTAAAAAATTAAGTTGTGGAAGACAGTCATTAATTGACAAGATAAGTTTAGATGATTTATTCAATAAATATGAATATAAAATCTCAAGCATACACTACCATTCAAAAGTTTAGTATCTGTAAACTTTGTTTTTGAAAGAAGTCTCTTATTCTCATTAAGACTGCATTTATTTGATCAACAATACAGTATAAACAGTAACTTTTTGAAATATTATTGTAATTTTCTATTTCAATATATTTATAAGCATTTTTACATATATATTACATATATTTATATGCATTTTTTTAGGATTCTTGGAAAGTTATTTTTTTTATTTCAAATATTTTGTATTTTATTTATTTATTTTTTGAAAAATTAAAATGTCTTTAATGTCACTTTTGATTAATGTAATGCATTCTTGCAGAATAAAGGTATTAATTTCTTTTTTTTTTTATCTTACTGGCCCCAAACATTTGAAAGCAGTACTGTAAATTTCAGCATAAATATAAAATCTTTTATTAAATATATAATTTCAGGATTTCGTTGTTGTGATTCCTTCTCGAAGTTTAATGCAATTTGCATTATTCCAAATGTAGTCTATTAATATTAGATATTACCATCATTTGAAACTGTGATTGTGTTTTAGATCACTTTGAAAATAAATTCAAGATAGGACATGTTTCTAAATGCAGCTTCACGGATGTATTTTGAACCGCTTCATCCCTTTGAGGCAAGAAACTCCAGTATTGTTTACAACTTCACCTGACATAGAGATCTTCATTTCAACTTGTGAATGGTTCTAATTGACCCCTGGGCCAGTAGGGAACACTTCTTTTCACACGTAGATGTGACAAGTGTCAGAAAAAGAACGACACCGACGTTGCTTCCGTTGTCAAAACAATGATAGCTGCACTCCTCTCTTTATTTACAGGATACACAATGTTCCTTCCTCTCTTCTTCTGGCAGCAGAAAATAGACCCACAGCTGACTGCAGAGAGACACTGGGCTGCTGACCGCTCATCTCCCTAATTGTCTCTTCCTCTATGTTTAACTGTTCGGTTGTATTACATTTCAAGCGTTCCGTCGACCTTTGATCTCAGTTGACCAGAGAAGGTCTAATATTAGAAACAGAAGCTAAAACGACTCTGGGAACTCTTTTGGGGGATTTTGCAGCTCTCTGGAAGTTGTGTGAACTGCTTCGGATGTGGATAGTGGGACACAACGACAGTTTCTCGTGAGAATGCAGTGCTGTCCCGTCAGTGGCGCTGGGGGATGTTTACAGAGGGCACGTGGTGTCTTCAGAGCATCACTCACAGGGGTGTGTTGGGGACGACGGCAGGTCTGCTCCCGGCACCCCGCTGATACTTTAACAGGCCATCCTTGCTCAGTGCTGTGTTGTCTGTGTTTGTGATTAGATTCTGACCCGCTCTGTTTACAGAGTTAATAACCTCCACAACTGAACACATACTGTCAAGTGAGAGTGATTTGCCAGACATTTGAGATTCAGAAATGTGTACGAATTGGCTACTAAACTACATGCACAAGAATATTTTTATTTTAATCAGAATTTGCCCATATACTGATTATGTGTGTGTCGTGTAAAAAACTTGTGGGTCTTCCCAAAATTAAAATTGGCTGAAAAAGTACTCGCCGTCAGGCCATTTATGATTTCGATGAGATGTTTCCGAGATGTTTCTTCATTAGAACAGATTTGAAGAAATTTAGCATTATATCACTTGCTCATCAATGAATCCTCTGCAGGGTATGGGTGCCATCAGAATGAGAGTGAATTATGATGGGACTCTAGTCCATCTGTGTTTGTAATAAACAAATCCATCATTATACATTTTTTACTTAAAATGCTTTTGACTAAAATATGATTCCTTATGCATAATATTGGTAAATTTCTCCAAGTATGTTGATATGAAGAACCAACTTCATTTTCATCTTGGATGGCCTGAGGGTGATTAAGTTTTCAGCAAATTTGCAAAAGGAGCCCCTACCAAGTACTGAGTACATGTACAGTAAATGAGCATACTTTCCAAGGCCAACAATTCACTAAAAATGTTTTTTTAATTGGTCTTATGAAGTATTCTAATTTGTTGAGATAGTGAATTGGTGGGTTTTTGTTAAATGTGAGCCAAAACCATCACAATTAAAAGAACCAAAGACTTAAACTACTTCAGTCTGTGTGCATTGAATTTATTTAATACACGAGTTTCACAATTTGAGTTGAATTACTGAAATAAAAGAACTTTTCAATGACATTCTAATTTATTGAGATGCACCTGTATATATAATTTTTTTAAAGAAATTAATTTATTTGTTCTGCAGTTAAATTGATCAGAAGTTATAGTAAAGACTTTTACATTATTACAAAAAAAAACATCTATTGCAAATGAATGCTGTTCTGAACATAACTGTTTACATCTGTGATTTAAAAAAAATCTAATATGCACCAAATCAGCATATTAGAATGTTTTCTAAGGGATCATGTGACACTGAAGCCTGGAGTAATGATGCTGAAAATTCAGCTTTGCATCACATGAAGTTATTTTAAATTATAAGAATACTTCAAAATATTACTGTTTTACTGTTATTTTTGACCAAATAAATGAAGCCTTGGTGGGCATTATAGACTTATGCTCTTAGGAAAATCTTACACACCCCAAATTTTTGATCAGTATATCCCAAAATAAGTACAAGCTTTACATTGATTCATTTAGCAAACACATATGTGACTTACAAGGTATACATTTATATAAATAAAACATGCATCCTTCTTTTGCTAGATTGCCATGGCAATGGGTAATGGATCTGGAATCCCCCTGGCTGCTATGCTGGGTGTCAGGGGGCCTTTTCACCACAGTCACGCATTGTGTGAGCGGACAGTGCTGGGGCGATGGTGGCTAACAAACAGCACTGGCAGTGATGGCTTGTGGGTGCTTTGTGTGGTGGGGCAGGCAGACAGAGAAGGGCCTTGTCCCAGAGGGCCGTGTGAATGAGGAGAGGTTAGAGCGGGGGCAGGTGTAACACGAGCCCCGGCAACGCCACTGTTCAAAAGAACACTACCTTGAAATGAGCAACCTCAGCCCGGCCATAAACTGAGTTCAGCGGTGGGGAGGGAAGGGGGGAGGCCACGCTGTTCCCTCTCAGGGAGCACATTGGGGGCTCGCAGGCCTTTCTTCCTCAGAGGGAAGAGCCTGAAGAAAGGGACATTGTCATTCATGGCTCCTGAGCTTTGATTTAGAGCCTGTGAGAGGCTGCGGCAGTGACGCACAGTGAGAGGTCTGTGCCTCCGCTCTGCTCACTTCTTGTTAAAGTAGAGGTGAAGCCTTTGGCGGCCATGGAATCGATTATTGACGCGCTTTAAACGCAGCAGCGCTACGTCCTCTTTGACTTCAAACATGTTGAAATGCCATCATTGTAGCTCTGAAATTTAACCCCAGTGATGACATCTAAAAGAGCATAAATTACATGAGGTGATATTTAGCTGAAGTACAGTAAACTGGTCAATAATGTATAAATATATTTTTAAAAAAGTTTTGATTAATTGTCCTGTGGCTCCTTATAATAGTATTACCATATGATAACTTATTTCCTTATCTATCTCTCTATCTGTCTGTCTGTCTATCTATCTATCTGTCTGTCTGTCTGTCTATATATTTGTCTGTCTGTCTATCTGTCTATCCATCTGTTTATTTATCTGTCCTTTGACTTCAAACATGTTGAAATGCCATCATTGTAGCTCTGAAATTTAACCCCAGTGATGACATCTAAAAGAGCATAAATTACATGAGGTGATATTTAGCTGAAGTACAGTAAACTGGTCAATAATGTATAAATATATTTTTTTAAAAGTTTTGATTAATTGTCCTGTGGCTCCTTATAATAGTATTACCATATGATAACTTATTTCCTTATCTATCTCTCTATCTGTCTGTCTGTCTGTCTATCTATCTATCTATCTGTCTGTCTGTCTGTCTGTCTATATATTTGTCTATCTGTCTATCCATCTGTTTATTTATCTGTCTGTCTGTCTATCTATCTATATATCTGTCTGTCTTTCTGTCTATCCATCTGTTTATTTATCTGTCTGCCTGTCTGTCTATCTATCTGTCTGTGTCTATCCATCTATCTGTCTGTCTTTCTGTCTATCCATCTGTTTATTTATCTGTCTGTCTGTTTATTTATCTGTCTGTCTGTCTGTATATCTATCTATATATTTGTCTGTCTTTCTGTCTATCCAACTGTTTATTTATTTGTCTGTCTGTCTATCTGTCTATCCATCTGTTTATCTATTTGTCTGTCTTTCTGTCTATCCATCTGTTTATTTATCTGTCTGCCTGTCTGTCTATCTATCTGTCTGTGTCTATCCATCTATCTGTCTGTCTTTCTGTCTATCCATCTGTTTATTTATCTGTCTGTCTGTCTGTATATCTATCTATATATTTGTCTGTCTATCCAACTGTTTATTTATTTGTCTGTCTGTCTATCTGTCTATCCATCTGTTTATCTGTCTGTCTGTCTATCTGTCTATCCATCTGTTTATTTATCTGTCTGTCTATCTGTCTATCCATCTGTTTATTTATCTGTCTATCCATCTGTTTATCTGTCTGTCTGTCTGTCTATCTGTCTATCCATCTGTTTATTTATCTGTCTGTCTGTCTGTCTGTCTGTCTGTCTGTGTCTATCCATCTGTTTATTTATCTGTCTGTCTGTCTGTCTATCTATCTATATATTTGTCTGTCTTTCTGTCTATCCATCTGTTTATTTATCTGTCTGCCTGTCTGTCTATCTATCTGTCTGTGTCTATCCATCTATCTGTCTGTCTTTCTGTCTATCCATCTGTTTATTTGTCTATCTGTCTGTCTGTTTATTTATCTGTCTGTCTGTCTGTCTATCTATCTATATATTTG
>NW_015505500.1:748314-754968 GCF_001515645.1 Sinocyclocheilus grahami
TCTGTCTGTCTGTATATCTGTCTATCCATCTGTTTATTTGTCTGTCTGTCTGTCTGTAATCTAACATTTATGATTCACCCAAAAATGTAATTCATTAATCTTCTTTTGTCTTTAAGTCTAACAGGTTTTCATTTGGGTGAACTTTGCCTTTAATACTGTGTAGATTTTAAAGTACTGCAGATAATCACAGATGTGCTGAAACTCAGTATCACCGCACACTTTTATTGAATTTATACAAAATTCTGTAACCAAGAAGCAATAGTAACTTAAACTTGAGTTAATTAGTGTAATTAGTGATTGATGTGGAAATGAAAAGTGTCCCAGTGTTTTATAGTACAACACTATAATTATCAACAGTCTTGGAACATCTAATCAGGTTAGAGGACATGAGCATGTAGAATTGTCATAAATTTCAAAGAGCACAAATGAGACTACAAATAATCTCATATCAGCTCCTGTTACCAGATTACTTACTGCAGGCCTAAAGATGTCCCTTCAGTTTCTCATTTCATCTTTTGTAACACTTCTGATAAATTACGTTTTGAAACGTTGCCCTGTAATCAAGGGAGTAGAGCTCATTCAGTGGAGGCTCTCAAATGTAACCGTACCTCGGCCCCCAAAGCTGACCCACTTCTCCCGCGTGAGAGATAAAGGGCTGGGGGAGAGAAGCACAGTGCCGCCAGAAGCCCTGTCCTCCTTACCATCACTCCCACGGCTCACCAAGATCGTCCCGTTCCCAGTGCAACACCAGCACCACGCCGCCCCGCCATGCCCCACGCTCTCTCACACAGAGTGCCACTGTCTGCCTAGTGACTGCCCCCTTCCATTGCATAACGCAACATCTATGAAGTCTCTTTTTTTCTCTTTTTTTGCTATTTTCTCTCGGGGACGGCATCGGTTATGTATTTTCATAGAAGGAGTCTGCTTAGGAAATGTTTGAAGAGAAAAAGGAATAGGGTGGGGGTTCGTTCTGGCCGGCGGTTTGGCTGTCACCAGAGCATGCACAAGGAGAAAAGCCTGGGAAAGAGTGTGGCGGAGTGGTTGAAATCTCAGGTCATGATGATTTAGCCAAAGAGCATGTGATTGGTAGGACCTATTGAACAGCGGCCCACGGCCATACCTTTGAATCAGTCTTCTGAAGTCCTGGCCTGCTGTCACGTTTCAACGGTGGTACTTGTAAAAAGGAGCGTGGATCAGAGTCCAAACCCCCCGTGCTGGCCGCCTTAAAGGGTATTCAGGAGGGTTTTAGGGGTCTGAGGGCCAACTTTTATCCTTAAGCTGGTCGAGCGTTTCGAGCGTTTTACCATGGACAGAAATGTGCAGGACTTTTATAAAGGACCAAAAAGCACAGAAGTAATATTAGCATTTAGGGATCACTGATCAGGAATTATGGCAGTGGGAGTCACAACATGTCCACGATAAAAGGGATTACTGATCACAAGTCATGTGCTTGTTTTTCAAACTGTAAAAACAGACGACCTCAGTTCATATCCGTTGATGAGACCAGAAAGAAGCTTACATTTTGAAGGAGAGATCTCAAACGACCTCAGTTTATATCCGTCGATGAGACCAGAAAGAAGAGATCTCAAAGTTCATTACGGCCTCATGTTTACATGTATTTACTTAGATGGAACTTATAGTCCAAAAATGACTTAATGAAAAATTCACAAATTAAAGAATGAAAAAAATAATAATATATATATATATATACAGTCAAATACAACAAAATATTTTATTTTGCTGTTTTGCCGTAATCACTTGCTGATTGTGAATTATTCATCACTTCAGGCACATCTATTCAAATAATTCACAAATTAAAGAATGAAAAAAATAATAATATATATATATATATACAGTCAAATACAACAAAATATTTTATTTTGCTGTTTTGCCGTAATCACTTGCTGATTGTGAATTATTCATCACTTCAGGCACATCTATTCAAATATAGAAAAAAATAATTTTATTATATTATTTAAAAAAAAAAAATTGCATATATATATATATATACAAATTGACTTAAATATTAGAAGAAAATGAATACTTCTCTAAAAAATTAAACCGTTAAAATGGACGTGGACAGATGGCCAGTCCATCACAAGGCAATTTTTTATTTTATTTTATTTTATTGTTTTATTATTTTACTTTATAACAAGCACCAAATAATATAATAAAAGTATTTCTTTCTATATTTGAATAGATGTGCCTGAAGTGATGAATAATGCACAATCAGCAAGTGATTACAGCAAAACAGCAAAATAAAATATTTGCTTGAACTATATGGAAAACTGTATGTAAAGTCATACTAATTGACTTAAATATTAGAAGAAAATGAAAAATAATTCTGTCATTATTTACTTACCTGCACTTTTCAGTAACACAAATGGAGATGTTTAGTTGTTTAGCAAATATGCCCAAGCTGCTCTTTTACATACATGTACGTGGACAGATGGCCAGTCTAAGGCATTATTTTATTTTATTATTATTAAATTTTTTACTAGAAAGGTATTTTATTCTATATTTGAATAGATGTGCCCAAAGTGATGAATAATGCACAATCAGCAAATGATTACAGCAAAACAGCAAAATAAACTATTTTAATAAAATAAAATAAACTAAATGGAAAGTCATATGGGTGTCCAAAAAATTAAAGGTCAATTATGACAGAATTTTTTGCGTTTTTCTATTGTTATTCTTTTATTTCATTTTTAAACCAACTTTAATTGTCAAAAAGACCTTCTTCTTTTTTTTTTTAAGAAGCATGTAAAAAATCCTTTACATAACTTCCAGAGTTGCAGAGTACAGGAAGTTAATTTTGTAACCACAGACCTATTCTAAAAAACACTGCGTCTTTTCCACACACATGCATTTTAGAGAATGTTTGTACTACATCCTGTAGTATTGCATTCATTGGACAACCGCCAGAGAAGGTTAAAGCAATGGGAAACACCCCCAATCTATCTCTCCTTACCGATGTAGCTGAGAACCTCTGTCTGCCACGATGCAAGCAACTGAGCGAGAAGGAAAGACAGATTATATTTAGCCCCATGAACTCGAGGCAAAGAAAAAAAACAGGGCAGTCACTTGATAAATAAGGGCCGAGAGCCTGAGAACGACGGTAGGGCCTACCAAGCAAAACAATTGTGGAGTGGACACGGAGAGGCCTGTGAAAACAAACAGAGCTGATGAGAACGTCGCTGTCTGTGAGCGGCTCATTAGCGACCAGATGCAGCCTTTCCCCTGCGGCTCTGAGCGCCGCTTCCTCCCTGCGCTGCACACCGGCAACCCCGCGGCACTGCTTGCTCGCCCTCACCGTTTCCGACAGCTCTCCATTTTTCATGAAAGGGTGACGCTTTTTTTCCCCCAGCCAGACTCCACCACCCTGATATGACAGCACTAAATCACTGGTTTAAGTAATGAGATTTGCATTTTTCAGTAGGATGTTTAATAAGGATGTTTCTCTGACTTTGGCCGCTCTCCCTTATTGTATAGGCCTTCATTTATTATGTTAGCTTAAAGCTTTTTTGGTTTTCTTGAAAGCTTTTTTCCATGTTGTAATGTTTGTAGATTTGATTGCAGTTCATTTGTTTGACATGAAGTTCTGTCTAGTCTCTCAAACTTCAAACCTTTTATGAATACAAAATGTATTTAGCTGTCTTAGCTAGGGAATATTTTAAATTTAGACTACCGTTCAAAAGTTTAAGGTCAGTAATTTTCAAAGTAATTAGTAGTTTTATTTAGCAAGGTTTATTATCTGAACAAAAGTGACAGTAACTAATGTTACTAATGTTCTTTTGAGTTTCCTATTCATAAAATAATATATATTTTTTAAATGTGGTTTGAAAAAAATCTTATTGTTTCCACAAACATGCAGCACAACTGCTTTTAACATTGATAATAAAAATAAATGTTTCTTGTGCACCAAGTCAGAATATTAGAAGAATTTCTGAAGGATCATTTAACACTGAAGACTGGAGTAATGGCTGCTAAAAACTCATCTTTGCCATCACAGGAATAAACTACATTTTAAAATATATTCAAATAGAAAATGGCTATTTAAAATTGTAATAATATTTCAATAATAGTGATAGTTTTAGAAATAGTTAATATAAATAGTTTTGATCAAATAAATGCAGCCTTGGTAAGAGAGTAAAAAACATACACAAACATTTTGAATGGTAGTTTATATAAATTTATATAGACCACCATCACTTTCTTTTTTCAATGTAATACACACACACACACACACACACACACAAGGTATTCTGAGGAATGCTTTAACTTTTGTTGCCCATACAATAAAAGTCAATGGGGTCCAAAACAACCCCATTGACTTTCATTATATAAACTAAAAAAAAAAAAGATATATATTCTGTTGTGTTCCAACGAACAAAGAAAGTCATACAGTTTTGAAAAAAATAAGGGTGATTGAACAATGACAGAACTTTCATTTTTGGGGGAACTATCCCTTTAATTAGACTGATGTTCAATCCGACAGCAGATAAAAATAAATTTAAAAAACACCTAAAAAGACATATAGCTCATGAAATAGTCTGTTGTTCATTTCTCTAACCACGTACCCTGTTTTTCTGGACTTAAACTATGCCATCCGTCCACAGTGCATCCCGAGGGGCTTAATTTTCCACTTTAACGACCTGCTGTGAGTTACTGTTAATCAAATGTTAATTAGTGGAGGGCATTATGAGCAAACATAAAAACAATTTAAAATCGCAGTCCAAGCCATCAATCTTAACCAAGCACACAAACCCAAAAGATGTTACACAAAGTGGTACTTTTATATTGGCACATTGCTTTAACCAGACACGCCTGTCACTTTAACTTCCCCTGGTTTTCCCAAGGGCTTGTTGAACCCGAGGACGTGGAAGAGGAGTGTGTGAGTGTGTTGAATGCGTACGCATCGGGCCAATGTGGGAACGGTACTAAAGTGGCAGCGGTTCCAGATCTTGATAGAGACGTGTAAGGGTGGAGAGGGCACTGTTTATCGGTGAGGGGATCGCCCAGCACAACACTGGGAAGTGCTGTGAGCACACTGCAGCACAGACTCATTGTGCTGGCCCTAAAACACCAGCCTGCCTAGTGCAAGAATGCATACTCGTGAATCTGAACCCAGTGACTTTACTTACAGGTTTTATGAAGCAAGTGCAAACTTCATATTTTATTGCCATTATTGAGGGTGCTCCATTTGGATCATGCACTGTAATTTAGAAACACAGGAGATGTGTTAAACAACTCAAAATTCACATTTATTGAAAAAAAATCCAAAAATCTACAGACTTTCTAAGCAGTGTGTGCAAAACTCAGAGCAACAGTGCTAGGTTGTTGCAGATGGTCGCTATGCAGCGCCAAAGCTGTTCTGGGTGTTTTTAGCATGTTGCGCTAGGTGTCCATCAGTATTTGCACTGGCTTTTCTCTGTGAATCTATGCCTGTTTTATTATTACAGTAGGTGAGAATCCTCAAGTCCTTTGAATTTGAAAAGTTGAAGTTTAGAAAAGTAATATGACACTACGTGGCCATTAACAGCAATTAGCTTAATTAAATTTTTGGTAACACTTTAGTATAGGGACCAGTTCTCACTATTAACTAGTTGCTCTGATATATTCAATATTTATATATAAAAAAGACATTTAATAAAAACTATATATGTATATCAAAAGTCTGGGATCAGTAAGATTTTTTATGTTTTAAGTCTCTTATGCTCACCAAGGCTGCATTTATCTGTAAAAAAACAGAAAAAAAACTGTAATATTGTAAAATATTATTACAATTTACAATTTTTGGTAACACTTTAGTATAGGGACCAGTTCTCACTATTAACTAGTTGCTTATTAGCATGCATATTACTAGCATATTTGCTGTTTATTAGTACTTATAAAGCACATATTCCACATGACCATATTATACATCCTTTATCCTAACCTATACCTAAATTCAACAACTTATTTAATAACTATTAATAAACAGTAATTAGTAGTTTATTGAGGCAAAAGTCGTAGTTAATATTTAGTTAAAGGAGTCATATGATGCGATTTCAATTTTTCCTTTCTCTTTGAAGTGTTACAAGCTCTTGGTGCATAAAGAAGGTCTGTAAAGTTGCAAAGACTAAAGTCTCGAATCCAAAGAGATATTCCTTATAAAAGTTAAGAGTCAACCACGCCTACCTAAAATGGCTCGTTCTAACACGCCCCCACATGTCTACGTCATGATGTGGGAAGATTTGCATAACACCGCCCAAATGTTCACGTAAAGAAAGAAGGCGTAACTTTTATTCTAGCTGTAGTATTGTTGCTGCTGCCATGTCGTGAAGACGCTGTGTGTTTCACTGTGAAAGCGAAACTACTTTGTTTGGCCTTCCAAAAGAGGACGATATCCGCTTCGTCATGCCTGGAGCTGATCCGTGCTGGTCGCTGAGGAACATCAACTTCGCGCTGTCGATCGCCGGATCGGCTTTCACTGTGGACTAAGTGGAGTCCAGCCTGGGGTCGTCACATGTGGTTGCCGCAAGCCCCCCGGACGCTCCATCGCCGAATCCGCCGGCCGCCATTCACTCTAGCCCGCAGGCCTCCGCTCACTCAAGGACGCTGCGTGTGACGCTGTGTTTCGTTGTGAAAGCGAAACTACTTTGTTTGGCCTTC
>NW_015505500.1:755059-761510 GCF_001515645.1 Sinocyclocheilus grahami
GGGACTGTTTCCTGATCCTGGGAGAGTAGACTACAATGCCGGCTGTTCTGACTCACAGACTGTAAGTAAGTTTTTTATATATAAAGAATTTGCCACTGACGATTCAAACACGAGTTTTGAGCAGTGTAGATTAGTGCTTGTTGTTTGTAATTTCTCCGACCACAAATGCAGACATGGTTTTATGTTTACGCGGCACATTGCAACGCTTAAAAAGACAGTATAAGTCATTATAATCCGTAATTATGTCCCCACTGGATGCAACAAATGCCTTGTTTATAATGGGTTTTCATGTTTTTGTCTTGTCGCTCCGGCCGGACAGGGCATCACAATATGGTAAGGTGCGTAACATTGCTGTCACATGCTTGAGGTATTCGGCCAATCACAACGCACTGGATAGCTGGCCAATCAGAGCACACCTCGCTTTTCAGACTGATGAGCTTTGTAAAAATCTACGCATTTCAGAAAGGCGGGGCATAGAGGAGAAACAATAATGTACACTATGTGGAAAATAATGTTTTTTTAACCTTAAACCACATAAACACATTTCATTACACCAAATACACAAAATAATATTATTTTTAGCAACATCATATGACCCCTTTAATAGTAAGAACTGGACATTATGGCCTATTTATTCTATTGATTTATTGATTTATTCTTTTTTTTGTGGCATATTCAAATATACAAATCTGTGTTAGTGGGAACTTTTCAAATATACCTAAATATAATTTTTATATTTTCAGCATGTTTCCTATATTTTCTAAATCTGATTTTACGACATTGTTGTCCAATATAGCAACTGTTAACCTTATGGTTAAGTTTCTTAAAATTGTGAAAGGTGCTCTCATCTAGAACCTACAGTATTTATCAATTCCAGAAATGTGGACATTCTCCAAAAAGAGCATCTCTAGAGCATCTAACCTCATCAAACAAGACAATATCCACAGTCTATAATCTGCTGAAACTCAATCCCGAGAGAGATTCTCGGGTAGCCAGACAGGGTCTATCATGAAAGCTAATTGGCCGGACCCTCCTTAGCCCCCATTTCACCGGCCAAGACATAGTGCCTCCATGTAACTCATTCACACTGGACATGGGAGAATTTCAAAGAATAGAAGTCAAGAACAAAGTTGAATGGGAGGAAGTCAATCCAGATAGTGAGAATCCCAGATGGTCAAATTAGCCAAATTGAAGGTAATTCTGACGCACATAATGGCTCCTCATAAGATGACTGGAGATAGAAGGTGTGCACAGCTGGGAATTGCCTTCTCTGCTATTTTTAACATGATTTTAAAAATGGAGAGTAGTTCAATTCATAAATCATGATTACAAACAGCACTGAAGGAACTTTTGAGCGCGAGTTATTTGAACATGAGTTCAGAATGGAATGTACTTTATATTTGTTACTTTCTGTATTTACTGAATTAATGAGGCTTGGGGAGTGAACAATGCGTATCCGTGGGAAAGAGGAGTGTGTGTGTGTAAGCATGTGCATGTGTGAGTGTGCTTTAATGTGACTGGGAATGTGGTTGAAATCCACAAAGGGAAGAGATGTGTGTGTGTGTGTGTTAAATACGTGTGTGCCAGTCTCTAGAGACGTGCTGTTGTTCCTGCTGCTGAAGGAGTTGTGAACACGGTGGGAAGGTCACCTGATCAGCGCCCTGGGGGCGACCCCGGTAGGCCGCCACTGCAGCGTGTCCGGGAGGATCGAATGCAAGTGACAGGCGTGGGCTCCCATCACAAAAAGCTCTCTGTGGTTGTAGCGCAGGGGCCGAGGAAGTCAGCGATGCTCCTCTCCCTCCCTGGCCAAAGAGCCATGAGAACAACCCTGAGAGAGGATGGAGGAGAGAGATCTGGAGGAAAGCCATTACTTCCCCCCATCTACACTGTAGCGATGGGACATTCAGTTCATTTCAGTGAATTGATTCTTTTGAGCAGTTTATTTTAATGAATCAAATCAAAGAATCGATTCAGTGGTTCTTTGAAGCCATCCACATGAAAATATCATTTTAAATCAATTTTTCATTTATTGAAATTCAGTATTTCTCAGTTTAGTTTCTTGCAGCCATGATTTAGCTTTTAGAAACATAATTGAGTTTGTTAGTTTATTTGTTATTTGTTTAGTTTACATCAGTTTTATTATTGCTAAAATAAAGTATAAATATTAGATGAAAAATTTTACAAATTACAAAGAAAAATTAGAAATTAGTTTAAGTTGAAGCACTAAAATGATATCTTGGAAATAAATAATAATTAAAATAAAAAATAATATAAAGCCAAATATTAATATTAGCACAGATATAAGGGAATGTACAAATGCTGTACCAATATAAAAAATATTCCTTTTTAAATATATTTAAGTATATTTAAAATAATGAATATATTTAAAATCAAAATTTTATATCATTTAGAATCTAGAGTTATTGATTTATTTAATCATTGCATGCAGTACATTTCTTCTGTTCCACTCCAACAAACATATACTCGGTTCATCGGTCACTTGTCCATTATCGAATCGTTATGAATTGCACATTTCTGAAAGAAGCCGTTAAATTGAGTAAACTGTAAACCTGGATATTAATTAGCTTTTATTTTTATATTTTCAGTTTTCATTTTAATTTTAGTTTAAGGTTTAGATTTTTTTTCTTTTTTGTAATTTAATAATTTGCATTATCAATATTCACATTTCGTTTTAATAATTGTTTTGTTAATTTTAGATGTTTCCCTTTTTTAAATTAAAAAAAATACTTTAGTTTTTGATACTTTTAGTACTTCAATTTTTGTTTATGCTTAGGTTTTTCATCGAATATTTATATTTTGTCTTATTTCAGCTTTATTTCAACTGATTAAAAGATGTTTAATCATTTTAGTTAACAATAACAACATGGTTTTTAGAGAACCACTCTAACTGATTCTTGAGTGAATCAATGGTTCAGCTGTTACATTGAAAAGATTCGACTCAAGCTAACAATTCATTCATGAATCGAATATTATTCTCTCCCTTCCTGTCACCAGACACACTTAACCCTGCTGGTGCCCTGCCTCTTTTCTCTCCTTCTCTCCATCTCTTGTTATTTCTCTCTAGCCACTCGCAGCTCAAGTCCCACTCGTCTCATGTCTCTCCATCCTCTGTTCACCTTTCCCATCTCTCCCACTTACTTACTTTCAATCTGATTTTCATGCAGTTCAGCGATGAGATGAGAACAAGCTGTGAGGGAGGTCTGCGGAGTGTGTACGTGCTGAGGAGTGTGTTTGGGGGAGGTGGTTGGAGAGATTAAAGAAAGGGAGAGCTTGTGTGAGACACAGAAAGAGAGAGGTTTTGTCCGTGCTGCGAGAAAGCACACAGAGCGCTGTGTGTGCAGAGAGGAGGACTTCACAGAGATAGTGAGTGTGTGAACATCACAGAGATGGGACATTAGAGTGTTTGACCACTTGTGTGTGTGTGTGTGTGTGTGTGTGTGTGTGTGTGTGGGTGGAAAAATTGTAAGTGTTAAAGAGTTGAGGGAAGTATCAAAGCAAAAATGAGTGAAAGAAACATTTTATATCTCTCCGTCACAGACAGAGCAAGCAGCTGAATTATGTTAAACTTCACTCACTGACACAGGAGCACAAATTATTTCCTTTTTTAATACCCAAAATGAAAATTCTGTTATCATTTACTCACCCTCATGTTGCTCCAAACCTGTATGAGTTGCTTTCTTCTGTTGAACACAAAAGAAGATATTTTAAAGAATGTTGGGAAAGAAACAGTTGCTGGTAGTCATTGACTTCCTTACCGGCAACTTTTTGGTTATTAACACTCTTTACAATATCTTTTAACCCTAATAAACCCATACAGGTTTGGAGCAACATGGGGGTGAGTAAATGATGACAGAATTTCCATTTTGGGGTGAACTGTCCCTTTAAGGGAGCCTAACAACTGAAAATCAGTGGGGGAAAATGGTTAAGGATCTGCTGGCTTTAGCTTGTTAGTTTCCTTGTTGTGTGGGCAGTGGTCTTTCCTAAATCAATAGTTCAAATTGTTCATGTCTTCAAGCTACAGAGCAAAGGACACAAACAAAGTCTATAGAAATAAACACATTCACTTAATCTTAATCTCACTGTCTGTTATGTTTTACATACGCTGTATATCTTACAGGATCCACAAGAAGAGAATAATGAGTTAACAAATAACAAAATATCCACTGTGATATATCTGGCATATACCATATGTTATCTTCCATTTGGCTTTCCAAAGTACCTATGCTGTGATGATTTTCATTAGGTGAAAAAAAAGAGTTTGACTAACCTCCCACAACTTTTCCTCTTGGTTTGTAAAATGAATAGCTCTCTTTCATAAGACCACATACAATTATCCAGAGGAGTTGACATACTAAACCACAAAGATTTCTCAATGTTTGCATTGTGTGCAATTAAGTCAGTGTTTGAAATAATCCGGAGATGAGTCAATCGTTTTCATTTGAAGCATTTGAGCATCGTCTTTGTGTTGAATGCCTTGTGGCAATGTGAGACGTGGGTTGAATATGTAGGTAAAGCTGGAGGAAAAAATCTGAACAGGGTTTGTTGTCCTTTGCATTAATGCTCCATTGCAAGTTACTGTATATATTGAATGCCTGGACTTACTTTATTGTCTAAAAATACTGTGCAAGTAATCGTAGGGAGGATTTTACGCTTCATTACTGTTATGCTGTGTAAGCAAGGAATTTTTACTGTAAGTGAAGTCATTTAATAAAGAAGAAACACTACTGTATAAATACATGTATTATAATAATTATTATACATATTAACACATATTATTTATTATTATTTATTATAAATATAATGATCAATTCATTGTTTATAATTATTAATAGTATATGTATATATACTATTAAATATAAAAATGTCATTAAAAATGCAATTATAAAATAAAATGTTATATTATTATTATTATTATTATTACTGTTATTATTAAATTATTAAATAACATTTTCTAAGACAAAAAAAATAAAGAGTGCTTATTGCCCCTATATTTTACTGTGTTTTTATTTGTATTGATAATTATTTAATTTGTTTTATTTTAATGCATTTTTTATTATTTATTTATTATTAACATAATTATCAATTAATTGTTTATCATTATTAATAGTGTGTGTATATATTTATATATATATAATTTTTTTTGTTGCTTATTTTAATTTATTATTGTAATTTATTTAATATGACATTTTGTATAAAATATGTCATTAAAAATGCAATTATAAAATAAAATGTGATATTATTATTATTTATTATTATTATTGTTCAATTCATTTTTCTAAGACAGAAAAATAAAGATTGCGTGGCCCTCTTATTCCCCCTATATTTTCCTGTGTTTTTTATTTGTATTAATAATGATTTAATTTAATTGATATTTTATTTTAATGCTTTTTTTTTTTTTTTTTTTGCAGTGCGTAAGGAAAAAGTGATGTAATATTTATAACTTTATGTTCAAAAATCCTTGGGGTATGTGGGCTGTCGTAATTGTTTGACAGCTCACAATAAGCCACACATTTTTTTATTTTCAAGTGCCTCTAAACATTTGCCACATTGTTGTAAGAATGCATTACGTAAAGTTCAAGCACCCAAACACTCCAAATGCATGGAATAACTAAGATATAGCATATCTGCATCAGATGTGCATGAGATTCCAGCTGGTAGTTGTGACTGTGTATAGAAGCAGAGTCATTTGTTCGTTGTCTCCCACCCCACCCAAAATCTGCAGCACTCCAGTATTATTTCATCTGGTGAACCTGCAAGGGAAAAGACCCAGCCCTTGTCTGATAAGAGATAAATGACAAGCAGAAATGCGTCGACGGTAGATTAATCTGGGTATTTTTTGAAGCGCACTGAATGCCCAGCAACCAGACACGCTGGCCTGCAAGACCAGAGCTCTTAAGACCGATCAGGAAATGACTGCTGTGGTTGTTATTCTTTCTACTTGTCAAGGGCCTATTATCCCAGCACGGACGTTTAGTCTTATTAGTAGCCCCTCGTATATTTGCGGACAACGGGCTACTCCCAGTGGGATGGCTGGTCAGAAAATACAACATAAGTAACTTCAGGAAAATACTCAATCATTCAACACATTCAACTTGACCAAAAAAAATTCTGATTACTAAGGGGGAAAACATCGAGGACCTGTGCCAATTCACTTGCGCTGAGACATGGGAAAATGGTTCGAGAAGTTGGCCACTGTCTGGATCATCATAGTATGGCACATTCAGTATCCCACAGACCAATGGCAGGATGGTAATTCAATTAAGGCATGAAGGCTGTCTCCCATACAGAGATTCAGTATTGTTCGAAAAGATGAAAGTCGCCAATATCCGCCACTTCTCATGCTTCTTATTTTAGACGTGATGGGAATCAGATAGATGAGAAGGTCTCCTTTCATAAGGGAATCCTTTCCCAGACCCAGGAACTGTGACTG
>NW_015505500.1:761849-766830 GCF_001515645.1 Sinocyclocheilus grahami
TGGATCCTCTGCAGTGAATGGGTGCCATCAGAATGAGAGTCCAAACTGCTGATGAAAACATCCACATGACTCCAGTCCATCAGTTAACGTCTTGTGAAGTGAAAATGCCTTGTGAAGAAACAAATCCATCATTAAGGCATTTATCTTTAAACCGTCACTTCTGGATAAAAAAATACATAAAGTTCATAATCCAGAATAACGCTTCCACCAGTGAAAAAGTCTATCCCCTGTTGTCCTATCACATCAAAATCCACCGACAGGTTTGTTTATATCATTCTTAGATGTAAACGGTGTTTGATATGTGCGTATTTCTCTCCTGATTAAGACAAGTTAACTTTTTCACATGAGAAAGCAATATTATGGATTCCTATTTTAGCCAGAAGCAACAGTTTGAAGTTAAAATGTCTTTATGGGTTTGTTTATTACAAACAAACAGCTTTTCTATTCACAAGACATTAACCAATAGACTGGAGTTGTGTGGATTATTGTGATGTTTTTATCAGCCGTTTGGACTCTCATTCTGACGGCACCCATTCACTGCAGAGGATTCAGTGGTGAGCGAGTGACGTAACGTAATGCTAAATTTCTCTCAATCTATTCTGATGAAAAAACAAACTCTACATCTTGCATGGTCTGATGGTGAGTAAATGTTCAGCAAATGTTCATTTTTGGGTGAATAAATGCAATATGAGACCCTTGCAAACCCTCGAAATGTGCATCAAGCTGAGCTCAAATTGCACACTTTTTAAGAATCTTGTGATCTGAATCTGTCAAGGCAACAAAAACCTCATCATAATTTGAAACAAAAACATTTCCCCACTCGAGTTAACATCTGCAGCCAACTCTCTGAAAAGCGCACACCACTGCCTGTGACTGGTTTGACAGCACCGCGCATGGGTGAGGAGAGGGCTAGCTGCAGGTGGCACTACGCGCTGCCAGAATCAATTTCACTGTCAGTGCAGAGCAGTGTGAGTACTGGAGGATGCCAAATTGGCAGAGCCCGAGCTCTCCGCAAAGGAAGCTCTGGTGTGGGCAAGATCCCGGTTCAAAGCAGAGGTGCCCTGAAGGCCTCACACTAGTTTTCTCCAGCTCTGGTAGCTTGCATCCACAGGTACTTACTCCTAACCATCTGCAGAGAGCCGTGCAACCTGCCAAGAGCTGATGTTTTGTCTCTGGTTGGGCACTTGGCGCACAATTACAGGGAAGGCACGTCATGAAAGCATGTCACGCTCACCACTTTTAAGGTGAAGTGTGGGCAGAAGAACCATAACTTGTGTTAAAAGTTGCACACTCATTTCATGTGTGGTTTGGAAAAATAATCAATTTCAGACAGCTAAACAAGAAGCTTGTTTTGCTTGAGCACACTATACTGACAATCCGGGAAGCTGGAAAGTTGTTGATAATTACAGATGTAAGGCACTGAACAGTCCGAGTATGTTTTTGCTTCTGTAGGATTGATGATTTGTTATTTTAGAATGTAGTAAAACTAGCTGCTCTAGATATGTATATACAGTATACAGGTGCATCTCAATAAATTAGAATGTCGTGGAAAAGTTCATTTATTTCAGTAATTCAACTCAAATTGTGAAACTCGTGTATTAAATAAATTCAATGCACACAGACTGAAGTAGTTTAAGTCTTTGGTTCTTTTAATTGTGATGATTTTGGTTCACATTTAACAAAACCCACCAATTCACTATCTTAACAAATTAGAATATGGTGACATGCCAATCAGCTAATCAACTCAAAACACCTGCAAAGGTTTCCTGAGCCTTCAAAATGGTCTCTCAGTTTGGTTCACTAGGCTACACAATCATGGGGAAGACTGCTGATCTGACAGTTGTCCAGAAGACAATCATTGACACCCTTCACAAGGAGGGTAAGCCACACACATTCATTGCCAAAGAAGCTGGCTGTTCACAGAGTGCTGTATCCAAGCATGTTAACAGTAAGTTGAGTGGAAGGAAAAAGTGTGGAAGAAAAAGATGCACAACCAACTGAGAGAACCGCAGCCTTATGAGGATTGTCAAGCAAAATCGATTCAAGAATTTGAGTGAACTTCACAAGGAATGGACTGAGGCTGGGGTCAAGGCATCAAGAGCCACCACACACAGACGTGTCAAGGAATTTGGCTACAGTTGTCGTATTCCTCTTGTTAAGCCACTCCTGAACCACAGACAACGTCAGAGGCGTCTTACCTGGGCTAAGGAGAAGAAGAACTGGACTGTTGCCCAGTGGTCCAAAGTCCTCTTTTCAGATGAGAGCAAGTTTTGTATTTCATTTGGAAACCAAGGTCCTAGAGTCTGGAGGAAGGGTGGAGAAGCTCATAGCCCAAGTTGCTTGAAGTCCAGTGTTAAGTTTCCACAGTCTGTGATGATTTGGGGTGCAATGTCATCTGCTGGTGTTGGTCTATTGTGTTTTTTGAAAACCAACGTCACTGCACCTGTTTACCAAGAAATTTTGGAGCACTTCATGCTTCCTTCTGCTGACCAGCTTTTTGAATATGCTGATTTCATTTTCCAGCAGGATTTGGCACCTGCCCACACTGCCAAAAGCATCAAAAGTTGGTTAAATGACCATGGTGTTGGTGTGCTTGACTGGCCAGCAAACTCACCAGACCTGAACCCCATAGAGAATCTATGGGGTATTGTCAAGAGGAAAATAAGAAACAAGAGACCAACAAATGCAGATGAGCTGAAGGCCACTGTCAAAGAAACCTGGGCTTCCATACCACCTCAGCAGTGCCACAAACTGATCACCTCCATGCCACGCCGAATTGAGGCAGTAATTAAAGCAAAAGGAGCCCCTACCAAGTATTGAGTACATGTACAGTAAATTAACATACTTTCCAGAAGGCCAACAATTCATTAAAAATGTTTTTTATTGGTCTTATGAAGTATTCTTATTTGTTGAGATAGTGAATTGGTGGGTTTTTGTTAAATGTGAGCCAAAATCATCACAATTGAAAGAACCAAAGACTTAAACTACTTCAGTCTGTGTGCATTGAATTTATTTAATACACGAGTTTCACAATTTGAGTTGAATTACTGAAATAAATGAACTTTCCACGACATTCTAATTTATTGAGATGCACCTGTATATAATGTAGGTTCGTTAATACATTTCACAATAATATCTAATATAAAAATGCATTTGTGACCCTCTCTGTGAAATCCAGGCTAATGTCTCAAAATCTAATTATGAGATAACCAGCATCAAAGTTTGATTTCAACCATTAATTTCACTATGATTTCAATCTTTGACATGGCCTTACTCAGTCAATATTAAAGATATAAAGGTTATATTTTCACAGAATGTTCTACATCTTTATGAAGGATGATTTTATGTAGAAAACAGTAAATCACAGAATTTCTTCTACAATAAACACATGAACAGACACATTATAATACAAAATAATATATCCTTTTTTTATACATTTTAAATTTAAATCTGTACATTTACATTTAATACATTTATAAAACGATCTCATTAAAATGACTTTGTTATAATATATATATATATATCTTGCATAAAATAATTTCATTCGATTTTACTACAAATGTAGCAAGAGAATGATTTTGTTCCAGGTGGTGTAGTTAGGCAAAAACCTTAAAAATGTCCTGATAAAAAAAAGAATGAATTAAATTGCTTTTCTAAATGGTTGAAGTAGTTTGTTTTGTGCATTTTTACATGTCAGTGTTTTATTAAACATTGATGCATAAATTGAATAATTAGCACATGACTGGCTTTGTGTTCAAACAAAACGTCCAGTGCAACATCATCGCTGCAGTCTCGTTCGTGAACTCTATGTGAAAACAATCCTAACGGATATCTGTTTTAAAACGAGCCTGTTGACGGAGGAGGAGGCGATGAGATCAACACGTAATTATAATCAGCATTAGCCTGCTCCTCTGCTGCCGGCCAGCCTAATTGTGTTGTGTTGGACGTGCCGCCTTGCGCCTTCGAACAAGCACCAACAATCATGTTACCACAGAAACAGAGCCTGCAGATGCCATGGGGCTCCCTCAAAGTCCTCGTTCCCACTGTTAAATATTAAACAGGTGGTGAGAGCATATGCTCACCTGCTCCCTAGTCATGAGATCATTAGTTATGAGCAAACCACCAGATCGAGTGACTGCATGGGGGCTTTGTGGTTAGTGCAGTTTACATTTATAGTGAGCTTTGTGGTTCAAAATAATATATTCACTGTGAGTTAATGTGCAGGTGGTTTAAACATCCAGGTAATAGAATGTACTTTTTTTGCACAGTTTTGCAGTTCCAGTTCTATCCATTTCAGTAAATAAACAAAAAAAATTATTTTTTAATGAAACGTGGTTATTCAGCCTCTGAACTCTTATGCTGATTTATACATATTGTTTTAGCATTTCAAGACATGATACTAAATCAATGTCCTGTAAAAATGTTGACAATTAAATTTGTTTTAATGGGAGAACAATGAAAAAACAACAACAACAACAACAAACAAACAAAAATGAATTTGCTATACCTTAAACTGTGAAAATTTTATTCAGTTTACCAGAACAATAATTATACTGTAAAGTAAACTGTATTGTTTTAGAAAGTAAAATAATTCATTAATTAAATTATTACATTCATTTACAGTGAAATAGGTGAAAGTATGTACCTAGAAGCAGGGTTATTGTAGTTAACTAAAACTAAAACTGAAATTAAATTTAACCTCATAGTTAAAAAAAAAAAAACTTTCTTTCCTTGAAATAAAAAAAACTGATTATTCAACAAATTAATACAAACTACAATAGCATCTCAGTTGTTAAATATATTATTATTTATGTTTGTACATATATGCTTTGTTACATTTTATGTTGTTTAGTAAGTGTTTATAGCTTTTGGTTTTAAAAGGAATGTTATAATTGTTTTCATATTGCAATATTATTATTATTATTATTATCATTACACACATACTTTAACAGTTTCATAATTTAATGTTTCATGTAATTTG